>NC_089581.1:177257691-177520138 GCF_019320115.1 Miscanthus floridulus | reverse complement strand
AGGGTACCTAGGATCAAACTTTTCTGCACCATCGATCCACTAAAAAGAAAAAGCACCTCTCATGGTCCTACACAACGAGATTCCAATAATATATTAGTACCCATACTTAAACAAATAAAGAAAAAGGATAGTACAAATAATTTCTTACATTAAACCGACTACATGTGTAGAAAGCAACGCGCGGCTGTGTCCGGATGTTTCGATTGAAAAACATGGGCCGGGAAACCACAATCACAGTTAGGGACAGGAAGGTCAAGGGGAACAGGGGCATCTTTGCTAGACGCGTCGGGGTATAATTCGCGAGGACGACTCCGTTTTCGCCAAAACTCCTCCTGAAACATTTCTTGCATCTAACAAATAGGATGTAATTAGCAAACAAAATATCAATGAGAACCATAACTACAATACAATCAATTTCGTTATAAGAACCAAAAGTAGTTAACATTATACCCTAAACCTAGGGTTTCTCATTTCATCCACAACAATAAAACCCATAACATAACTACATTCGGCTTGGTTTGCTAGCATTTTTCAACCCTTGAAATGAACCTAAAGTTGTATAATACATATATTGAGGGATACAATGAAACCCTAAGTGATGACGATTCTTAGGTTCAAAAATCCGACTAATATATACCGAATCGATGCGAAAAAAACAAGGAGGGGAGCGAGGATACCTTGCTCTCGAAGATCTACGGATCAAATCAAGGTTTTCAAGGTCCAATATGTCGATTCGTGAGGTAGGATGAAGTGGCGAGAAAAAAAACCAAGGAGAAAGAAGAGGAAGAACGCTCAGGGAAGAAGGCTGGGCGGGGGTTAAATGCAGATAGCTCGGCGCCAGAGTGAGTGGCGCCGAGCTCGGCGCCAAGATCTACGGCGCCGAGATCGGCGCCATCCGCTCTGGCGCCAAGCCCCTTGCAGGCCGTTTGCCCGTGGCCAGGAGCTCGGCGCCAGTTAGTGTGGCGCCGAGCTCGGCGCCACTCACTATGGCGCCGAGCCAAGGGTCCATTTCTGGAATTCTTTCCACCAGGGGTCTATTTGAGAGAAACTTTCGGAAAAAGGGCCAAAAAGTAAAAAATTCGGTCCTCCAACGTAGTGGTGCTGCCCCAGCCACCGCGTAGGCAGCGTGTGTTCCATGTCACGGAGATGATAGTCTCAGGGTGTCAGATGATCCTGCAGGAGAGGCGATGGTCTCGTCTGACAAAAAGTAGAGGAAGCAATCAGAGCGAGCGTTGCAGCAACGGAGCGGCATGCAGCGGCTCCGACCCTTGGGATTACTCCCGGTTTCCGCGATATCTACCGCAACAAGCGGAAAACTCCGATCTCTGCACGCTAATTTCTATTTCCTCAAAGTCGCATATGCTTTCTTCTTGCTTTTTCACTACCGCCCATCGATTCGTCCTCCATGCCTCTCCTGTTGCGAAGGAGAGTCACCAAGATGCCGGCATCCCTGTGATTTGACTCTTCATCCAGCCACCGCTCGTCACCAGACTTTGTAGGTTTGTTGGTGTCTAACCTAGGTGATTTCAGTTATATATGCATTCGTTTCCTTGCCTGACTTGAGTGATCCCCCATCAAAATATATGAATATTTGTTATCTTTTACTGAATTGCAATGGCGTATTGTCGATCTGGTTGTTTTCAAATTTTTTTGGAAGATTCAAAGAAACCCCAAACGTTGGCTGGATAGATGAGTTTGATTAATTGTTTAGTTTGGGCAAGTTCATTCGTGATGGAAATATAAGATTAGATTACAGTAATATGATGTCCAAAAATCAAACTAATCTATGATTTTTTTATTGTTCATGGTCCTAAAACTTTTGGAACAAAACAACACTTTTTTGGTGATTAGAATGTCTATTACTGAACTACAGTACATCCATAGGTAGTAGAATATGGCATACTCATGCAGCTCATGCTGTTAATGATTGGTGTTTTTTTTCTTACCATGTATAGCTGTTTTCTAGTGAGTACTGGTAGAGAAAGATGCAAATTTTCTTGAACTGCAATTATAGTAGTAGTACTAAATCATGCTGTCCATTGCTTATGAAACATTTAATCTTCTAGAATTATTATTATTGTACATACTTCTAACATGATTTATCCATTTTCCTATCTTATAGTACTGTTATTTTTTGCTCAATCACAATGGAGTATCGTCCAAGAGGTGGTTTCATGAACTTTCTTCAAGGTGTGGACGGTGCTGCAACCTCTACCTTCGGACCATCCTTGCGCCCACGGCATCCTGCCTACCAAGCGCATCACTTTCCTATGCCATATACTCATTTCATGGGACCACCACCACCACCTGGCAATACACACAGCTCCCCATTGGCCTTCGATTCTAGGAGCCCGAGTCCAGCAAACATCGGTTAGCATCGGGTAACAATCGATGTGGAAGCAACAGATGATGATTCAAGGCAAAGGATGTACTACACTCCTGAGAAGGATGTCAGATCGGTAAGCTTCTACTATTGTTGCCCTTACTGAATCTACCAATTGATTCATGCATAATTGTTGCCCTTACTACTGAAAACTTATTTACCACTGTATGTCCATCTTATTTACTTCATATAGGTTAGCGCATGGATAAACAACTCTACAGATCCTATTGAAGGAAATTCCAAAAAGCTTGCTCGTTATTGGGAGGAGGTTACTGCAGCATACAACTTGACCACACCAAGTGATCGTAAACGCAACGTGAAGCATCTAAAAAAACATTGGTACAATACTACAAAAAAGGTATCAGTTTTCAATGGTTGTTACAATCAACTGCAAGGGACTTATGTGAGTGGGTGGTCTGATAAGCAGTTAATGGAAGAAGCCCTGGAATTGTATCGCAGCAGGTACCAGCACCATTTCACCTACATGCATTGGTGGAAGATCGTTCGTCGTAGTCTAAAGTGAAATGCTCACATTGCAGTTGAATGTCATGACACGAAGAGGTCGTGTGATCAGTTTTCTGATATGTTGAAGGTGGACACTTCTAAGATGGAGCCATGGGCAAAGGAGGCTCATGTGAGGACTGTCACTGCCCTGGGAGATGAATTATTTGGTCGAGATGGTAGTGCATAGAGCATTGCTGGAAGCAACTTTTTGGAAGGAAGGATGAGGACAAATATTTATGTAATGAATATATATAAATAATTTGTTTATGTTCTCTGTGGAACTAGTTGCCTGTGTGTAATCAGACCACACAAATGTGGAATTCAGAGCCTGTGCTGTAATTAGACCATGTAAATGTGGAATTTAGAACCTTTTGAATTGTGTCATTTATGTGTTTTCTATTAAAATCTGAACTGGTTGCTTGAGTGGGATTGATGGGTTTTTTCTGCTCATTCTGATGTCCTTTGCATGTCTGACGAGTTAGATGCCAATAGGGTGGCTCAAGACACACAGTGGAGTATAAGAACTAAACACATCAAAGTTGGACCAACACAGTGCATACATGAGGCAATAATTGTCTTAGAAATAACAGGTACATATGAGTCTCTTACAAATCTGTTCCATCTCATGCATACATGAGGCAATAATTGTGTTAGAAAATAACTGGTACATATGAATCTCTTACAACAGCTCTAATAAAAAGTTCAAGAACACAAAGTCAGGACATGATATTAATATGATACCCATATCGTGCCCAAATATGTTCAACCAAATCCTTTTTTAGCTGAGTATGAATGGTTCGATCATGGATTTTAGCATCTTTTTCGACCACTTCGGAGAATTGAGGTATAGACCCAACATGAATCTGTGGTGTTGTAGCAGTAGATGATCCAGCGGCATCATTCAAATATGGGAAATCTTCAACCATATCCTTCTCGTCCTCAACTATCATGTTATGTAGTATGACACATGCTTGCATTATGTTTGAAATATCTGCTTGGTACCATAGGCGTGATGGTTTAGCCACAATTTTGAAACATTGTTTAAGGACTCCAAATGCTCGCTCCACATCCTTTCTTGCCCCTTCTTGCCTTTCTGCATACAACTTATCTTTCATTGTTTGAGGTTCTTTGATACTCTTCACAAATGCAACCCATTGTGGATATATCCCATGATAGTACCCAATGTTGTACTTTCTCCCATTGACATAATACTGTAAGTGCATCTAGCCCTTGAGTGGGTTTTGGTAAATTGAATGACAACACAATTAAAGGTCTAATAAGTTTGCTAAGTGTTAAATAGGAAATTGAGTCTATTGCATATACTTGTGGGTTGTGTATTAATGAGTATATACAAGGTTCAACTAGTAGGCAAACTTGATGATATGCCACATTGTGTTAAAGTGAATGCCAAACTGTTTATTGTTGTATTTGAAGTTTTTGGAAGCAATCTAGTTCAAGCAAAAGACAACAATGCAAATGGAATCAATGAAATAGCTTTTATGTTGTGGGATATCACAGCATCATGTGAAAGCAAACATACTTGGTAAATGACAATGTATAGTGGATATAAGTCAGTCTCTACATTGGTTTGCTTACATGGATGAATATATGAAAGATCAATTGGAATGTCAAGCCAAAATGAGAAGGGAATAAGGAATTGTGAATTGGCTTGACCATATTGATGTTGATCCATGTATGTCTCTATGTGAAACAAATTGAAGCTTGATTAATCTCAACATTCATATCTAGAAAATATTCAAGCAAGGATCAAAATATTGAAGAAATGGTTTTCAATGGATGCTTAATATAATGTGACTTAAGTATGGCTTGATAGGGTGAAGATAGCAAGGAAAGAGCTTCGAGGTACTAAGCGAAGGTGAAGGGCAAGCGATGGCTTGGCTACTGAGGTACCATGGCTAAGGTGAAGAAGAGAGTACTTGCATTGAGTCGAGGTACTAATCAAGCTATGAGGAGTCATATTGTGTTGAGGATCAAATCATTAGTGGAAGTGACTTGAAGCCATGAAGATAAACTCATAAGTATGGAAATGGTTCAAGTCACATAATCAAAGTATAATGAGAATGAGGAAAACATATTCAATAATAGAAGTTTTCAATTGCCAAATGAAGTGGCAACTAGCTCAAAGGCATTTACATTCTTTTATGCCTTGAATTTGAGTTTAGGAAAAGCCATACTATAAACAAGGATTCTAGTACAATTGGTCAACTGTGCAACCAGATGCTCTAAACTACAGATCTATATCCTCTTACCCAGCCAAAGTAGCCAGCCAAAAATCTCCAGATTCTACCTATTTTGGCTAGGGTGGCAGTGCCGCCCTATGAGGGCGACAGTGTCGCCCATAAATGACCGTTGGGACCCAAGAGGTATAAATACCATTTGGGCCGGCCCACAACATAGATCCATCTTCTCCAACGGTTCAGTTCGAAACTAAACCAACCAAAGCTAACCTCTCTCTCCTCCATTGTTGCTCCTTCATCCCTCAAGCAAATCCTTGATTTCAACCATCAAAACTTGAGAGAAAAGAGAGCAAAACTCGATTGGAGAGAAGATACACTAATTCCCAAAGTCTAAGAGCTTTTGGTTCATGTTTGGCCAATGGTTTTAGGGTTTGTTACTCTTGGAGCTTGCTCCTAGCCGGCTAGGCATCACCCTTGTGCTTGCCAACTCGTGTGGCAACCTTGGGAGGTTTGTAACCTCATCCTGTAGCTAAGAAATTATCCCTCACTTTAAGAGTTTATTCTTTTGATTTGAGAACGAGGGCAAGGCAAGCCTTGGTGGTGAGCCAATCCTTTTGTGGATGCCTCAACAACATAGACTTAGGCAAGCCTTGGTGGCGAGCTAAACCATAGGATAAATTTTGTGTCTCGCGTGCTTCACTTTATGTTCTTACTGGTTCAGCTCTTTGCTAGCTGTTGTTAGGGTTTGGTAGCTCGATCCTCTCTTGTGTGAGATTTCTGTGGTATCCAGTCTTTGAACTGGATTTTGTCTTTCTGTTGCAGGATTGAGCAGTTGAGAGGATCAGGTTACTATCTATAAAATCTCAACGCTGTCTGCTTTATTTTTGAAGAGCGGCAGTGCCACCCTATAAGGCCGGTAGTGCCGCCCTCTGTTCTAACAGAGTTTTGAGTTAAATTTTTACAGGCCTATTCACCCCCCCCTCTAGGCCTCCTAGGCGACATCAAGGTCCTTTCAATTGGTATCAGAGCCAGGCTCTTAATTTTGGGCTTAACCGCCTTGAGAGAACGATGTCGACAAGTGAGGAGGTATCTCTAGAACTTTTACTTTTAGATGGCTCAAATTATACATCTTGGTCTGCTAGTGTGCTTGATGTTTTTAGGACCATGGGTCCTCAAATAGAGCAGATTGTAGATGTGAGCATTTCACCTCCTCATGATGATTTGATCTACTTATCTAGAGAGGAAGTGAAATGCTTACAACTCAATGCTCAAGCTGCTAATGCCTTATTTAGTGCTTTGAGTGAAGATGTACTTGATGCTGTCATATTTGGAGATGGTAAACCACTTGGTGATGCTCATATCATTTGGACCACACTCAAGGAAATGTATGGCAACTCCAAATGTGAGGAGAGCAACCTCTCATTAGAAAAACCACTTGAGGAATGCTCAACTTCATCGACAAATGATGAGCCTCAAGTGATTCTCTCAAAAGGCCTATTTGATCTTGCCACATCCACTTCCTCGCCAACATATGACTTATTGGATGGTAATGAAATAGTTGGTGAGAACAATATTTTTACATGTGGTACTTCTACTTTCTTTAGTTCTTGTGAGACTAACATTTTGAAGAAAGAAAAAGCTTGTGATCGGTGGAAGCCAAATGATGAATCCACCTTACCAAGAAGCTCAACTCTTTATACCACTTCACATACCGGTCTCATGGCAAAGAAAGAGAAGAAAGTGGCAAGTGAGAGTGAGAGTGAGAGTGAGAGTGACAGTGACAGTAGTAGTGATGATGATGAGATCAATCAACACCTTGCATGTCTAAGCAAGAAAGATAAGTTGATAGTGATCAAGTTCATAGAGAAGATTCAAGAGCAAGAAGATCTCTACAAGCAAGAAGAGCTTCTCATTGAAAAGATCAAATGCTTGGAGAAGTTGACCAAAAAGCATGAAAAGCTTAAGTGCTCTCATGCTAGCTTGGTCCAAAGATATGAAAACTTGTCAATTGAGCAAACTCATACTATTAACTCTCTATCTTGTGTTGCTCAATTAGAAGATCAGAATTATATGCTCAAAGACAAGTTGGAAAGGCTTACTAGCAAAAATGAGACTTTGCAAGAAAGTCATGATGGGCTTTTGTGCTCTCATGAGAAGCTTATGGAGTCTCATCTCATGCTAGAAGTTGCTCATGAGGTTGTGGTAACAATGGTAAAATCATACCAACCTCACACTCACAAATGCACATATACACAAGTTTTATCTATTTTATCATGTGCTAACAAGTGTTGCTGTCAAGCAAGCCAACCTTCCGTTGAGCATGTAATTGTAGAAACTTGTGATGATTCCATTGCAAAAGAAAATGAACAGCTCAAGGAAGAAGTTGAAATGCTAAAAAGGGACTTGATTCAATGGAAGGGCAAGTACAATGCTCAACCTTCTCAAGATAACCATGAAGACATGGTGAAGAAGCTTGAGAAGGGATAAACTGATGCATACATTAAGCCTTATCAAAAGGGTTACAAGTCCAACAATGGCAAAGTGAAGGGGATACTTAAAGAAGTGCAATCTGTCCAGAATGTAGTAGTTCAGCTAGATGCACAGACTACGGCAGTGTCGCACCCCAAGGGCGGCGGTGCCGCACCTGGACAGAACAAAAAAGTTCCCAAGGCTATCAAGGTGCAACATCAATCAAAGAAGACTCTCATCACTTGCTTCAAGTGCAAGAAAGATGGTCACCATGTTAGAGATTGCCCCTTGAAGAAAGAAGAGAAGGGCGTGAGCAAGATCTAAGAGAAGAAGAAGATGGCTCATGTCAAGTTCTCCAACATGGGACACAATGCTTCTATGTGTTCCAACAAGGTTGATGATCAAGCCACACTTCCAAAGAACAAGACAAGAAGAAGCAAGAGAAAGTGTTATGGTTGTCATGAGAAGGGACATGAAATTGGCTCATGTCCTAATAAGAAAAGTAAAGGCTTATCATCATCAACAAAGAGGTTCATTAGCAAGGTAGCAAGCAAAGTGTAAGAAGAGAAGGCCAGAAAGAACAAGAACCGCCTATGCTACACTTGCAAAATAAAGGGACATTTAAGTAAGGATTGTCCCATGGGTAACACTTCTAAGCTCAACTTGTCAATTGATTTAAATATGCTTAGGAGGCCCAAAAATGACACTTATGCTAGAAAGATGATTGGTTCACCATGTGCTAGCACACAGGCCATTTGGGTGTCTAAGTCTCTTGTGACTAACCATAATGGACCCAACATAGTTTGGGTACCAAATTGTGCTTAGTAAGTGTTGTAGGTACTTGAAGGTGATATGAAGCTTTGGGGTGCTTAAGCAAGTTGATTGAAAATATTCACTCAAGCTATCAATCAATTCACATTGCATATTCTTATATGGTTGACCCGAAGATGAATCAATGGAAATACTTCAAACTTCATATTCACCTCGGTAACTAGTACCTAACCCTTGCTAGCTAGCCACTTGACGTGTGTAGTCTCTAATAGTTCACAAATATATGTGTGTTTGTGAATTATTAAGAGTGGCTAGAGTACTTTAAGTCTAAATGAATCATTTGCCATATGATGCTTTTAATGGCTCTCTAGTAGAGCAAGATCTTATTCATGTTGTAGGTAATGAGGAACCATCTTGTGAGGAAATCAAGAAAATGGCCATTGATGATATAAGACCACAAAGAAGTACATGCTACAAAAGTGGAAGCTCCTCAAGTTGCTGTTGTACCAAATTTTGCTGACAACTCTGATGTAGAGGTGCAGCACACCCCTACTGCAAATCAGCAGGGCAGCAGTGCCGTCCCTCCTACTACATAGTAGCAGCTGACTCCACTCTAGTTCGTGGACAAATCTACAATCTTCATATGTGCAAGATGAAGATGAAAAGACCACCTCATCCATTACAATCAAGAAGGGTGGTAACATCTAAATCTCAAGTGCAATTTATTTGAAACTAAACTCCTTTGTATCTTGTGTAGCCACTTAGGATAATAGAAGCACTTAAGGATATTCATTGGTTGCTGGTCATAGAATAGAAATATGATCAAAATTGAATTGATCATCCACATCAAGCAACATAGGTAACTTGACTTTCCTTTGTGGACTTCAAACCAAGAAAAACGAGATGAAGCAAGTTTATGTTCATGCATATTATGAGTTGGTTTGATGGATTTGGAATCTTGGTACACATTGGAGGATACAAGTAGATTTCAAAATGGCCAAGAATAAAGAATCAAGCTCAAGTCAAGTAAAGGGACTTATTACTCATAAGTCAAGAACTTCCTACTTGATGGAATCTTGTCATATGTTAGATTGCCAAATTCTCATTCTCATCTTATGGGCATCTACATGCTATAATGGTTGTGAGTATCCCTTGGCATAGTTCAAATTGATTACACTATTGTTGCCATGACCTAGACATAGAGTGAAAATCTCAAGTTCTTAAATGAATAAAGTGCTATATGAGAAATTCAAATACTTAGAGCACTTATAAAAGGAGATTTTAATCTATGGCTAGAGTTGTGAGACTAATCTTTCTCTCTAAGTGATTTATGTAGTCTCACTAAATAAGAATGTGTTTCTCAAATAGAGTGTGCTATTATATGAAGGCTATCTATCCAAAACCATGTGATGTATTTTCTCTCTAGCTAATTTGGATTAGATTTGTCTATGTTAGCCACTCACCATAATATGGGTTAAATCTGCCCTTTGGACTTAAATGACCAACCATGCACATTTACATTTCCATTTCACTCAAAAGAATGTGCATGAGACATCAAGGGAGATTTAGTCCATGTTATGAGGTTTCTCTATTTTGGTAACCCACTTATCATCCACATATAAATGGTTACTAAATGAAAAACTAGTGCTTGTGTTACTAATGTCTTCCTGTGATTGAGCTTATTCATAGAAAATCAATAAGAACATGTTGTGCTAATTTAATTCACAAGCTTAAAGGTTATTCTTCACCTAAAGAAAGATGTTGCTGCTAAAGACCATTTAGATCAAAAGTTTCAGTTTTGCTTGAATCAAGTTTGAGGTTGATTTGAATAAGCTATACAAGAAGAATTCACAAGATTATGAGTGTTGATGAGAGGACTGAATGGATATAACATCTTGTATATATTCTCAACTGAAATCACCTCAAAGATTGGACAGGAAAAGAAGAAGAATCATCGATCATCAAATCTATCCGGAAAATTGCAAATCTAAGTTGACTGCCTTCAAGCATGGATTTGGAGATTCAAATACTAATAAATTGACCTAAAACTTTGTGAGCATGCTATACACATCTAGTACTTGTTGCTGTACAATTGGTATGAAGATTGGTTTTGAAGAAAATCAGTTTTGAGTTGGTTTATGTCAGCTTCAATAGTGCAGTTTTAGATTTGAGCAGTTCTGGCAGAAAATTATTTTCACAGACCAAATGGAGTTCAAATGAGATAAATTTTTGAGAGAAGTTAGAGGACTCATATGAAGATCTCTACCAAATTTCATGCATATTGGGCTAGGGGTCTAAGAGATATGGATTTCTTTTTCCTTTCTGAGGATGACAGAATCTAAAAACTGACTGAATGGAATTGGATTGATTGTGGCAACAAGATTGAGTTAGCTCTCAAATTGGTCATGAAGAATCAGTAAATATGAGAAATATAAATTTGGTCTAAAGTAGTTTCAATGAAAGAAAAGAACTCACACAAGGGTCCAAATAAGTTGCAATCAGAGTACAAGCAGCAACAAGTGATTGAAACTAGTTGGAACAAGAAGTAATCAGCTGAGACTATTAAATTGCAAGCAGTTTCAAGGAGTTCAAATCAGTTGAAGTATAGTGCAAGTCACTCCCTTGACCTCATATTGTTAATGTGCTTAAGTGAACTTTGTGTACTCTTGTATGCACAAATTTAGGGGGGGGGGCTTAGCCTATATCTTGTGGGATTATTGGTTTCTTTCAAGTGTTTGATGTGCAGTCCCACACATGGAAAAAGGAGGATGGGTAGTTCCTTTGGATTCTCTAGGTGTTTCATAGTTATTCTAGGAGGTCTCGGTCTTTATAAACTAAGTGCTCCTGGTTTAAATGTTGAATGTCCCAATCCTTTAAATGGACCTAGATTTGGATGAGATGGAGAAAATAATTGAAGAGTGGGCTTTCATTGCTATTTCTCCTCTCTAAGTGCTCATCAAGTACCTATGATTCATCCCATTGATCTCCTAGGATCTTATCAACAAAGAGTGGTAACTCCTAGTTCATAACTTGCAAATTTTATGTATTTTACCCTTGCTCTCTATGTGAGTTGCTCTAGGTAAAGAAAGAACTAGAAAACTAATATGGATCTTGGATGATCACAAGAGCTCAGTTTTACGACATTTCATCAAGTGAGAACTATAGCCATCTAAATCATTGAAGTCTCACCTATGATGGTCATATCGATGAAAATTTATGTGGTGATCTATCTACCTTGGTGGTGGTATATTTTTTTGGCATAATTTCAATTGTTGCAAATTTATCATGCCTTTACCAAGATATAGGATGAACTTCCCTCGACTCTTAAACCGATTCTAGTGCATTTCACAAGTAATTCAAGCACTTGATGCACATATTAAGGGGGAGTCCATCCTATGCCTTGTGTCTTTTAAGACTAACCTTTTCTTCTAGTGAATTTATGTAGTCTCTTGCTGAGAATGAGTCTCTCATGAGTATGCTACATTGACTCAATCCAAATTGGTTATATCTCATATTCATTTGGATTGTATTTTTATCTCTTAAGTAGATACTCTCCATAATATAGCTCAAATTCTCTTGTTTGGACTTAATTGACCAAAAGTGCCTATGTTCTTGCCTTCCACATATATATGTATGCACTATCAAAAAAAAGGGGATTTAGTCTATGTTATAAGGTTTTGCAATTAGTGATCTACATGCCTTTCACATAAAAAATGATCACTAGTTGTGAAATTCTCTTGTGCAATTTAATGCTATCTCTTGTCTTTATGAGCATTTCCTAGGTGATATTATGAGATACGGGCATTCATTCCAATTGCATCAACTAGTGAAGATCCTTTCAATAGAATAACACTCGCACTTGTTGATCTTTGGGATTTCTCTTTGTTGGGCTGGATAGCTCTCGAAACAAGCTTTCCAGAAAGTCTAAGATCACTAAAAACAGAGTTCGGAGTAAAGAGATATGACGTTTTCCGTGAGGTGACCTGTGCTGTTTCTGAGAGCTGCGGCAGTGCCGCGCATAAGGGCGGTAGTGCCGCACCTGTACAGGTCTTGATGGCTAGTTTTTGAACTCCAATGGCTAATTTTGGTTTTGGGTGTATATATACTCATCCCACGGCCCCTGGGCTAGCTGCTGATGACCAAACATTACAAAGCCTTGTGAAGACTCTCTCAATTGGTGTCAAAATTATAAAGATCATATTTCAATTGGTGGTGATTGATAATCTTTAACTTGGTATATCAAGAAATTTGTCTTTAGCTGATATCTCAATATGACAATAAGAGCTAGCAATGGACTTTCAATTGATATCAAGCACAAGTTTATGATATCTCCATGAAGATGATGATGATGAGAGATGGGCACAAATAAAATTATCTTGCATAAAGAAGTACTAGTCCCATCAAAGCACTAAATCCAAGTATTGAAATCATCTTCATGGTGGAGATTATGAGGCTTAGAACAAAGGTATAGCTCCATGAACTCATGTATTACCTTTATGCATCTAGGCCTTTACATGCTAGTGTGTGCATGTGTATGCAATTTTTGAGTCACACCGTAAGTTTGTTCTTGTGGTGGCGATTAGAGAATTCTTTAGATATTTGGTTGATACCTCTTGTGGTGATGGCATGAGTTTGTCTCATATTATGTTGTCATCTAAGTGAGGTATGAGCCAAATATGCTAACCTCTCAAGAATCTTGACCTAAAAGTTGTATACTTTGTTTGGTAGAAAATAGGTGAGAAATCTCATATGCTAAACTTTTACCTACTCTTGCCCTCACTTATTGACCAACATTTCTTCTTTTTGGTGGAGAGATCCTTTTTGTAGATTAATGCCAAAGGGGGAGAAATATTGTAGGAGAATGTAAGGGGAGAGAGATTGATATGAAGATGGAAAGGGGTAAAGGAGAGGCATACATATAAGGTTTTTTAAAAATAATATTGTGGTGTGTGCAAGGATAGTTTAAATTGATGCTCTTGATAAGGACCATTTATGCTAGTGTGTGGTATTCATGCCTTGAGTGATTCTTGTATTCTCCTATGCTGGTCAGGCAGGTGTGACAGTGTTGCTCTCTGGTGTGGCAGTGCCGCCCTCTGCTGGTCAGCAATCTTTAAGTGCATGAACTGTCATGAGCATCACGGTTATCATGTTACACCTTGCACCCCATGGATGCCAAGATATTGGAGAGTTCCCACACTTCATCTTAAATATGTGCATTTGGCATTTGAGGCCAAAATTTGAATTCCTTCAATGCACACATTTAGGGGGAGCTCACTATATAATAGGATTCAAAATCTTAATATTTATCAATCTCTTGTAAGCTTTAGTTGTGTTGTCATCAATCATCAAAAGGGGGAGATTGTAAGTGCATCTAGCCCTTTAGTGAGTTTTGGTAAATTAAATAACAACACAATTAAAGGTCTAATAAGTTTGCTAAGTGTTGAACAGGAAATTGAGTCTATTGCATATACTTGTGGGTTATGTATTAACAAGTATATACAAGGTTCAACTAGTAGGCAAACTTGATGATATGCCACATTGTGTTAAAGTGAATGCCAAACTGTGTATTGTTGTACTGGAAGTTTTTGAAAGCAATCTAGTTCAAGTAAAAGACAACAATGCAAATGGAATCAATAAAATGACTTTTATGTTGTGGGATATCATAGCATCATGTGAAAGCAAACATACTTGGTAAATGACAATGTATAGTGGATATAAGTCGGTCTCTATATTGATTTGCTTACATGAATAAATATATGAAAGATCAATTGGAATGTCAAGCCAAAATGAGAAGAGAATAAGGAATTGTGAATTGGCTTGACCATATTGATATTGATCCATGTATGTCTCTATGTGAGACAAATTGAAGCTTGATTGATCTCAACATTCATATCTAGAAAATATTCAAGCAAGGATCAAAATATTGAAGAAATGGTTTTCAATAGATGCTTAATATAATGTGACTTAAGTATGGCTTGATAGGATGAAGATAGCAAGGAAAGGGCTTTGAGGTACTAAGCAAAGGTGAAGGCAAGCGACAGCTTGGCGACCGAGGTGCCATGGCTAAGGTGAAGAAGAGAGTACTTGCATTGAGTCGAGGTACTAATCAAGCTATGAAGAGTCATATTGTGTTGAGGATCAAATCATTAGTGAAAGTGACTTGAAGCCATGAAGATGAACTCATAAGTATGGAAATGGTTCAAGTCACATAATCAACGTATAATGAGAATGAGGAAAACATATTCGATAATAGAAGTTTTCAATTGCCAAATGAAGTGGCAACCAGCTCAAAGGCATTTACATTCTTTTATACTTTGAATTTGAGTTTAGGAAAAGTCGTACTATAAAGAGGGATTCTAGTACAGTTAGTCAACTGTGCAACTAGATGCTCAAAACTATAGATCTATATCCTCTTACCCAACAAAAAATATCCATATTCTACCTATTTTGGCTAGGGCAGTAGTGCCACCCTATGAGGGTGGTAGTGTCGCCCATAAACAACCGTTGGGACCCAAGAGGTATAAATACCATTTGGGCCAACCCACAACGTAGATCCATCTTCTCCAACGATTCAGTTCAAAACTGAATAGACCAAAGCTCACCTCTCTCTCCTCCATTGTTGCTTCTTCATCCCTTAAGCAAATCCTTGATTTCAACCATCAAAACTTGAGAGAAAAGGGAGCAAAACTCGATTGGAGAGAAGATCCACTGATTCCCAAAGTCTAAGAGCATTTGGTTCACATTTGGCTGGCGGTTCTAGGGTTTGTTACTCTTGGAGCTTGCTCCTAGCCGGCTAGGCATTGCCCTTGTGCTTGCCAACTCGTGTGGTAGCCTTGGGAGATTTGTAACCTCATCCTGTAGCTAAGAAATTACCCCTCACTTCAAGAGTTCATTCTCTTGATTTGAGAACGAGGGCAAGGCAAGCCTTGGTGGTGAGCCAATCCTTTTGTGGATGCCTCAACAACGTGGACTTAGGCAAGCCTTGGTGGCGAGCTAAACCACGGGATAAATTTTATGTCTCGCGTGCTTCGCTTTGTGTTCTTGCTGGTTCAGCTCTTTGCTAGCTGTTGTTAGGATTTGGTAGCTCGATCCTCTCTTGTGTGAGATTTCTGTGGTATCCAGTCTTCGAACTATATTTTGTCTTTCTATTGCAGGATTGAGCAGTTGAGAGGGTCAGGTTACTATATGTGAAATCTCAACGCTGTCTGCTTTATTTTTGAAGAGCGGCAGTGCCGCGCTATAAGGCCGATAGTGGCGCCCTCTGTTCTAACAGAGTTTCGAGTTGAATTTTTACAGGCCTATTCACCCCCCTCTATGCCTCTTAGGCGACATCAAGGTCCTTTCAAATACTCAACTTGAGGATCACACCCTTGAAGCCTTTCAGTGAACAGGGGTGATTGATTAATGGCATTTATGTCATTGTTTGCTCCAACAACCCCAAAGAAGGCATGCCATATCCACAAGTCTTAGGAAGCGACGGCCTCAAGGATTATTGTGGGGCTCCATTGCCATGAGTGTATTGTCCCCTCCATGTAACTGGATAATTTTTTCATTTCCAATGCATACAATCCAAGCTTCCTAACATTCCAGGAAATCCACGACCCTCACCAATGTCTAGTAGACGCTGCACATCATCAGTAAAGTTGTGGAAGCACCAATCTTGATATACTCATCAGTTTGATCAGCGGGGACGCCATACGCCAACATACGAATTGCGACTGTGCATTTCTGCAATAGAGATAAGCCTTCACGATTGATAGCATCTCTTCTTTGAGTGAAGAATGGCGACCACTCGCCAAGAGCTTCCACAATTCGTAGAAATAGGGGTCTTCTCATGTGGTACCTTGTACGAAACTTGTTCTTAGGGTAGTGAGGATTCTCAGAGAAGTAATCTGCTATGAGAATTTGGTCGCATACTTCACAGTTTCTTTGTATGTACCTCCTGGTGCACGGTTAACACCTAGGCTGTGGAGCTTCCATTATTGCCTGGATGTTGGAGGTTATCTATCTAACAATGTTGTTGAGATTGTTCTATAGCCCAACATAGTCATCCATTGTGAACACCTCGGTTGGGTCGATAATTCCATCATCTGACTCATCTGAGCTTGTGTTTGACATGCCTAAAAAAGGACCTGACATGAATCTGATTAGTACCATGATGATAATCAAATTGCATCTCTACAGATTTTTTAGGGATGCATCTGTAGAAACTGTAGCACACTAAATCTAACAATTTACTAGTTTCAATCATTGATATCTATATAGGAAAAGGACTACAATTTGACATCAATATGACACACAATGATGCCACTGTAGTTCTCAAAGAAAAATGAAAATCATGACTGTCAGTGTCTGCGCCATTGTCAACATGTTATCGAGGCATCGAATGTTTGACAAGTGAAGTGACCTTTATACTCTAAGCCATAGATCGATTAATAAATAATCTAATTTCTCACAGGAACTTAACCCAAAATTACAAAGAAATTCAAACCCTATTTTACCAAGAACAGCTACGAACTAACCTGACAATCCGCCAAAGATACATGGTCGATTTCACGGGGTAGTAGCACAAATAGACTTGGTGCGAATCCAATTAGACAAAGCCCAGAGCGATTGGTGGTGGTGCTTTGCTTCAACTTGTAGAGACCTGGGAAGGGACGGCACTGCAGCGGTGCAGATGGCAGAAGGGCGAACAACTGAAGAAGAATGAGACCGGTACGTACGCGGAGACGGGCGAACAGCCGAAGAGGAATAAAGTGGAGGTGACGAACGTCTAGGGCCAGGCGAGGAAGCACGACACTTGCAGCTTGGGAGTTTTGGTAGCCCAAATCATCGATGCTTACGTGGCCTGAACGTTCGTGAGGCATACAGAAGTTGTGGCCTGCGTTGGCCTTGCCCTTTGTAGTGGTGAATTTATACATTTTAAATTATTTTGCTTTTTTTGCTTTGGATTTCTTGGTTGGAAATGGCGACCGTGTGAAGCAATCTGTGTGATCATGACACGTGGGATTTCTGTAATTAAAAAAGCAACCAAAAACTAATATAGTTGGAATAGCATATAGTTCTGTGATATATTATTTATACCGGCAAAAAAATCTCTAATGGCCCCCCACATAAATCAAATTTGGTTCAAGTGAACAGTGCTTGAAGATAGAGTCTTCATGTACGGCTAGAGTTGAGCACCGAACAAAAGTAGAGAGCTGATTTGAAAATCCTTGGAGTTATTCTAACCAAATAAAAGTCACTTGGGCAAGATCATATCAAATCAAATTTATACTTACAATGCACTTCTCATAATTGTACCATTCCAGCTTGCCACTGTTTAGATACAAAGTATATTTAGAGTTTTAGAAAAATGTCATGGTTTTATATTGCTATGAAGTGTCTAGATGGAACAAATTTATGGTTTTAAAAATACTACTATTGCTAAAATTATAGTTCTTTTTTATAGTTTTATAAACTTCATAGTAGTCTGTAGACCTCTTTTTTTCTAGACTGTAGTTTTGCTTATACGTGGGTTCTAAAACTATAGTTTCTTAATACTATAATATCTTAATACCACAACATCTAAACATGTAAACACCAAAATTGTTCTACCTATAGCAGAAGGGAAAGATTTCTTATGTGGAGCCTAATTGACTGGGCTTCTTGTGGTAAAACATGCCTGTCTGGATCAAGTATATGACTCATGGGTGTGTTTTCCTAGGATTTAATATAATACTATTAAAGTGGTAGGTGATGTGTTTCTCAACAATGAGACGTCTATGCTGATTTGGTAAATCTTAAGATGTATCCATTCAAGGTAGTCATAGGGGTAGGAACGTACATAATCTATATAAGAACTTTAAATTTGTCTGCGATTTACTGTTCATCCACCCCCACAAGGCTCAGATCACTGTAGATCAACAGTGCCAAGTCCGGATCTGCGGTGAACAGTGCTCAATCCGACAAGGAACAGTACCGGCCCCGATAAAGAACAGTCCCAACCCGATATAGAAACAGTACAAACCCGATATGAAACAGTGCACACCCGTTACATCTTTTCCCCCCTTTTTTTTCCGCCCTACTTCCCACGCGAAGCGTGGCCACCCATGCTAGTATATATATAAATGCCTGCATCTATATTACAATAAAAAAGTTCTTTTACTGCTGAGAGCATAACAAAACAAAAAAAATCTAACCAGATAGTCAAAACAAATAAAAATTATGAGCACTCAACTATCTATTCTTTTGCACCATTTTAATTACTCAACGCATGAAATTAGCCCCTTATATCAAAGCTAATTTCAGCTCAAAATTGGTACTTGCAGTTGCTGAGCCAAGTGCACGTGATTTTCATGATGGTTTGAAAGTTTTCTTATGCAGTAATAACCAGTCTTCCGTTATAAAAAAAAGAAAAAGAAAAAAAGTCTTGCAAGGTACTCTTGATCCCTTCATTTCATTGAAAACAGGAAGATTCTTTTGAAAATGCAATTTGGAATGGAACATACAATTCCGATAACAGGAATAGAGCAGTTCACTAGGCTATTATGATCAAGAGGACACTGGATAAACAGCTTTAATTATCCAATGGCTTGACCATGCATCTTTTTAACTACTAAAGCAACGAATGCAAAGTAAAAACAGTTTCGACTCAACAATTTGCTAGACAGATTCAATGTATACATGCATTATAACCATGAATCAGTTTTCTATCGAAAATGAACAAATCTGTCATGAACCAGGACATAGTAAATTCATGCTTACATCTCTGTGTATAACTCCATCTAAGTTTGCACTATTTGTATGTTTGTTCCAAAACTGTAACGTATTATCAATCCCTTCATTAGTTGAGTAATTCAGTTGCAACCCCAAATTTGTATGCTCAAAAACTGGAGTGAACATCTCCAGGAAGAGAGTTGCTAATGTTATTTTGTAGACCAGAGAGATCACTACTGTTTCGCCAAAAGGAAACATACTCCCAGATAGGGGAGGTAGGTCCTAATGCGTAGGTAAACAAAGTAAATGCGTGGGCGTGCTGGTATACATAAGTATACAAAATAAGTAAAAGGGACAACAAAACTCAGGGAACTCAGATCTTTATTAATTCATTTGAGAATTACAAAGTACACATTTCCACTGCAATTACATTGAGTTGCGCCTAATGCATCTGACGTACTAAACAGGAGATCATTGATTGAAAGGTTCTTGGTTCCCAGGGCCTTGTGAAGCCGCCGGTTAATTACATCCACGGTTCGATTAAGCTGCGCGAATGGTCGCCGTCCTGTATTTTGCATGAATATTCTCCAAGTATAAATTTGGCTGCAAGAAGAGCCACATAATATACCCAAAGTCTCGTCGGTCTTTGGTGAGAAGGATCTGGCCTCGTTGGTCACGGAATTCATAGTGAAGTCTATAAATAAAAGGTGTTCGGCCTCATCGGTCGCAAACAAATAAATGTCATGCCTCGTCGGTCAGGAACAACATCTCTGGCCTCATCGGTCATGGAGTTCATAGTGAGTCTGCAAATAAAAGTTGTTCGGCCTCGTCGGTCACGAACAAATAAATATCCCGCCTTGTCGGTCAGGAACAACATCTCCGGCCTTGTCGGTCACGGAGTTCATGATAAACTCTCAAGTGTATGTTTGGCTTCATCGGTCGCGAACAAAAGGGGTCACTAGTATAGAAACAAGCTGTACTTCCGGTTGGAAAACCCCTTCGGTCCCGGTTTCTCAACCGGGAGCACGGATCCGGGACTAAAGGGCCCCTCCTTTAGTCCCGGTTTCTCACCCGGGACTAAAGGTCCACCTTTAGTCCCGGTTGGTAATATCAACCGGGGCTAAAGAGGCCTCCCGGCCTGGCCACGTGGGCCGGCCCTTTAGTCCTGGTTGGTATTACCAACCGGGACTAAATGTTTTCTTTTTTTTCTTTTTTTTTTGTTTATATTTTGAATTGATGATTCATTTTGGTTTTCGAATACGCATTCTACGCTGCTAATAATATATGTATTCTACACGTTTATAATGTTCGAACATTTTGTACAAACTAAAGTATGAAACTAACGTATAAATTACATGCATATACATATATTGTACGTTATTTTATGTACATATAATATGTATATATATATATTACAAATAAAGCTTGCATTGTATATTCTATCGTATCCTTGGGATAACAAATTCACTCCATCTGGTTTGGCTTCCATGTTTTGTTCAGGTCATTGTAGAACTCGTCGACGGGTTTAAGACCTGGTCATTAAGAAGTCCTGCTATGGTCTCTTAAATTACTTTCAGTTGGTCACGTCGTATGACTTTTTCCTTCAACCATAGAGTCTTCAATAAAAGTTAAAGGAAAAGTATTAATATATATATATATATATATATATATATATATATATATATATATATATATATATATATATATATATATATGTGTGTGTGTGTGTGTGTGTGTTGGTCACGTGATTACTTATATATATGAGTAATAAAAGAAATTATGAATATATTTATATAACGTATTTTGAGGATCTCTTTAGGTGTTCTTTTTTAGTACGCCATGATGAACTTGCAAACATAGTATCCGCAGTAGTTGGTCCTCTGTTCTTGCCTCAGAACCCACTTTTACGAGAAAAAAGATCCGGTGAATTGAAAGCATGCATGGTGTTAATTGAATTATATATATATATAAATATAGCTAGTACTTACTTTGTGTGCGATTACATCCAGTGGCGTTTTATAATGTTTCATGTGGTGTTTCTCAATAAAACTTTTCCAAACACTGCGTCCAATAAAATAAAAAATTAATTTGGTCTTTAATAATTGTTGCAGTTAAGAGATCGGGGTATATATAGTTGCTAGAGAGATCAAATTACCCTTGGATAATATCTATCATGTCTTGGTACTCTGTTTGCTCTTTTCTTAACGAGTCTAAGATGCTCAACCGACTATTGGTCATATCGATGACCATCAATATCCAGTGATTGTTGCATATGTTTTTATACACAAATATGATCGACATTAACTAGAGTCAACATATATGATCAACATTAATTGAACAAATAAGCTAGTAAGCAAATAATTGAACAAATATCCATATGATCAACATTAATTAATTAACATTCACTTGAAGTTGTAGGGGAAGAGTATGTCATTGTTTTGTTTATTCACTAAGAATCTCATGAGTTTTTTTTTCTTGAGTTCAGCTTTCCATTCAGGCGGGGGATTAGGGTGTTTGAATACGATATTTGGATCAACAAAACTAACATCATTATCCTTTCTCTTTATGAGTTCTGTCATCTCATATCTGCATATATAAAAATATAGTGTGAGGATATATAATTTATATATATACATGTAGCTTTATATATATATTTTTTAACAGTAGAAAATAATCACATTTACAGACAATAGTAGCTAATAAGACTTTTGTCGAGAGAGTCCAGGTGGCATAGTTGGTGTAATTCTAAAAACTCGATATATATAACGTTATCGCCACGGAAGTAATGTTGGTTTCTAACTCTGACAGAAACAAAGGTCGTCTCTCCCCGTTCACATGCCGCCATGTACCACTTGTTTAGCAGGTATATTTACGTACCCAGTTCACCTAAGGTCTCAGGGTTGTATAGACTCTTTCCATGTTTAAATTTCTTCCAAGGATCCACTTTCGGAGCAGATGGTCCTTCAGCGAGCACTTGGGCAAGGTCCAAACTAGTATCCTCGTAAAACCGAACCAGGTCCTCAAAATTGATGTATAACAAATTTAGCTATATAACAATATAAAATTACAACTCTCTAATATAGATGTATAACAAATTTATATATATAAATACAAATTTATAACTCTCTAATATATATATATAACAAATTTATATATATAACAATACAAATTGATAACTCTCTAATATATATATATATATAACAAATTTATATATATCAATACATAGTACATTGGGGCCGGCGGCGTTGGTGGCGCGCGGGGCGGCCGGCGTTGGGGCGGCCGGCCGACCGTCGCGGAGGAGGCGCACGGGGTTCTGCGGCGGCGGGAGCCACACGGCGTCGAAGAGGTGGCCATGGGCGACGGTGACGAGGGCAGCAGCGGCAGTGGTGATGGGCGATGGAGGCGAAGAGTGAGGAGGAAGAAGAAACGTCCGCCTTATATAGGGGAGGGACCTTTAGTCCTGGCTCCTGTAAACGCCCGGGATAAAAAAAACCTTTAGTCCCGGCTGGTAATACCAGCCGGGACTAAAGGTGTATTTTGGCGGGCCATAAAAAAATGTAGCCCACCTTTAGTCCCGGGTGGTAGATCTACCCAGGACTAAAGTTGGGCTACAGTTTCACTTCCTGCCCGTTTCAAGCTCCATTTATTTTTTTATATATTTCTTTCTATAAAATGTTAAAGTCTTGTTAATTGCACAGTAAATTAAATACAAGGAATAAAATTGTTTTAAAAGAATATGGATTTACTTTTGCTTTATTGCACACAGAAAAATTGTGTGACCTAAAGTTTTTTGTTTTTTCTTATAATTATTGAAACATAATGTCATTAATAATTACTATTTTGTTAATGCAAAAATGTAGTGTTTAATTTAAATCATTAAAACTTTTGTTTTCGATTGAAAATTTGTTTTCACATCATTTTAACGTAAATCTTTTCATTTTTTCATCACTCATTGTCCAAATGCGACATAGAAATCCCACCATCAAACACAAATTTAATCTGAACATAGAAAAAAAGGAAACACCTAATAAACATATTTGAATTCACAATTATTACATAATACATCTAATACACACTATTAAACATCATTATATATATATCAAGCGGGCGCAGTAATGAACTTCTTCTTAACGTATATCCTTTGGTTATGAACTTCTTCTTAACGTACCTTAAAAGTAGGTGCATAGTTTAGTTCTCATATCTCCTCTATGCGGCCATAATATGTTTGCTTATTTTCATTAGGGTCGGTGGCATCTATGCGGACACCACTATTTTGGTTGGTGCTCCTTTTATCTTGGGCTACTGTGTAAAATGTATTCCCATTTATCTCGTACCCTTTGTATGTGAGGATATACCATGATGACTGTCTAGTTAACAAATACAGTTGCTCATCCTAATGGACACTCCTTCCTCACCCGATACTCCATCACAATCTTCTCCTCACACTTGCCGCATGCAATGAGAGGGAGGTTCGGCCTTAGTCGCTTTAGAGCCCGATGAGAGGCCGAGGACCCGGAAGCAGTTGCCATCTACTCTCTATACTCATTTTTAATATAATATAAATTTATCATTTTATAAACAAATAAAATTAAAAAAAAACTCTAAAATTCTCTATATCTCTAAACCATGAAATGTGCTATGCATGCTAGAAATAAAAGCTGAATACTAGTTTTGAATAACTTCTTTAACCTTCTTTCATGCAAATATGTAAACTTTAAAGTGATTTTGAGCTTAAATGGTTTACAAATAAAAAAAAATCCACCATAAAAAACCACATATATCTAGTCCACAAAATGAGATATGCTACTGATGAAACATGAGAGTATAAAGTTGATAACCTTTAGAACCGAAGAATCGATGGAGAAATCGAAGAAATCTTGTGATTACCGGCGATGAGGAAGAAGAGAGGCCGACGATGAAGCAAGAACACTGAGCTCGAAGTGGCTCGGGCTCGGGGAGGAAGAAGGGGTATATAGGAGGAGATCTTTAGTCCCGGTTGGAGACAGCAACCGGGACTAAAGGTCCCTTTCTAGTCCCGGACGGAGCCTCCAACCGAGAGTAGACTTTTACTCCCAGTTGGAGGGACCAACCAGGAGTAAAAGTTAATCTTTAGTCCCGGTTGGTACCTTCAACCGGGACTAAAGGTCCCCTGCAGCAAAAGCCTGCCGCAGTAGCCGTTGGGCAGGGACCTTTAGTCCCGGTTGGAGCTACCAACCGGGACGAAAGGTTTCTCTAGTCCTGGATGTAAAAAATAGCGGAGCTAAAGCCAAATTTTAAAGTGGATCAAAAGTCGTTTATCTACTAGTGGGTCTAGCCTCGTCGTCTAGACGGAACGTTTCCGCCCTTGTCAGTCGCGGGATTGTGATGATCTCCAAGCATCGTCAGTCAAGGAGAGAAATGTGTCCCACCTCGTCGGTGAGGACATGTGTGTTTCCGGCCTTGTCGGTCGCGGGTTTGAAGTGAAGTCTATAAAAATGTTCGGCCTCGTCGGTCGCAAACAAATAAATATCCCATCTCATCGGTCAGGAATAACATCTCCGGCCTCGTCGGTCGTGGAATAAATTGTCAACAGCACTCTCCTAACCTCATCGGTCAAGGAGTGCTATGACCATAACTTCACCACAAACACACTGACATACTTGACGACTACAGAACTTGTGAACAACGTCTTGACAATGATCAGTGTTCGGCTGGCTTAAAGCCAGCCGGCTGGCTTGTTCCGCCACTCATAAAATCACTATTCACGTCCTGCCAGAACAGTATTTTTCTCTCACAACAATCAACCGGAACAGCATTTTTCAGTCCTGCCGAACAGGCCCATATGAATACTCAGTATGCGAGGTTAACCACTCGCTGACTACACATGATAATATTTCACATGAGACTGCAGGGGCCTACGTGAACTCGACCGGCCCTTATTACAGAATAACTTATCCAGCTCGGATGTGCAGGGAATGCATATGTATCGGCTGCACCAAGTGCTCACAAAGACAAGAGGGTCAAACTCACAATAGGCCACTAGTACGTGCTGCTGCACGTTAGTACTTCAAACATTCTGAAAATTACACGATACATGCTATTTATTTTCGGCAGATCCTCACGACAACTTGAGACTTCAAAGCACATGCTAAATACTGTACCATACATTTTACATCGTGTTCTGACAAACTGTACTGCAATTTGGGGGACACATCTACTCAAAGTTTACATGGCTGACACTCGCTATCAATGTCCACGTACGCCTTGCTGCTCTTCAGATGTATGGTGGTTCACAGCCTAGCTCTGCTCATCATAAAACAATATTGCACTGCGTCGATCTCGGCCAGAGTATCCACTCTCAAACCAACTGGATCATACGGCCATGGATCAGAACCAATTCCATGCCAGTCATCATGAGCCATTAATTACCGGCTTATTTCCATCAGCTGCCCACACCACAAACCCATAGATGATGGATCGTAATCCAAGACCCCAGCCATACATGCCACTTTCCGTATCAACACCACAAACCCGTGGATCTTGATCCATGATCCCCAGCTAAACATACCGCCACTTTCCAAATCAATCGAACCACAAGGCCATGGACTGGAACCACAGTGCCATGCCGATCATCACCAACCCACATAGATCCACTCCTTTCTGGAGCTGGCCGGCCTCATCGAGGCGGCGCTTGTGCGAGAGCACGAGGAGAGGCTCAAAGAGCCGTGCGCCTGGCTCCACTGCCGGCGTATGCGCAACCGCGCCGGTATGCGTCGAGCTTGGCGGCGGCAAGAACTTGTGCCTGCAGCAACTGGTGCATGGCTGATGCGCTATGTGTGATCTGTGTAAGCTTTGGCAATGTGTACGTGGGGTAGAAGATGTGCCAGAGGTAGAAGATGGAGCTCAGGCAGGCTAACATGGTGTGCAGGGCAGCGGCGGCGTGGTATTTGTGCAGGGCGTCGCCATCTCCTGTGTGCGTGCGGCCGCCTCCCGTGACGATGAAGGAGTGGTCTTTTTGTAGAGGGCCTCGAAGGTAGTGGAGGCCCTAACCAGGAGCGTCCTGGCGCTACCGATGGACGTCGCGCAAGGGCAGCCCTTCAGCCAGGATCCTGCATGTCCGAGACACTACTGAACAGAGACTTTGCCGAGTACAAAATTCTTTGCCGAGTGTTAAAAATCGAACACTCGGAAAAGATCTTCTTTACCGAGTGCTGCACTTGGCAAAGAATTGCACTCGGCAAAGATTTTCTTTGCACACGGACACTCGACAAATGACTTCTTTGTCGAGTGCCAGACTCTCGGCAAAATCTTACACTCGGCATAAGCTGCTCGTGAAAACAGCGTCTGGTCACGGCCTTCTTTGCCGAGCGCCTGCAGTTAGGCACTCGGCAAAGATTTATTTTTTTAATTTCTTTGCAGAGTGCCCCAGATCTGGCACTCGGCAAAGATTAAATTTTTTTTTTCAAAAAATTCTTTGCCGAGCGTCTCAGATCTAGCGCTCGGCAAAGATTTTTTTTTTATTTTTAAAATACTTTGCCGAGTGCCCCGTGACGGCACTCGGCAAAGATTTAATTTTTTTATTATTATTTCTTTACCGAGTGCTCCTATGAATGCACTCGGCAAAGAGGAAATTTAAAAAAAAATTAAAACATTCTTTGCCGAGTGCCTGATGACTGGCACTCGGCAAAGACACCCTTTGCCGAGTGCCATGCCCCGACACTCGGCAAAGTTTTTTTTGTTTTTGGCCTCCAATTTTTTTGTGCAGCCTTTTTAAAGCACCAGAAACTCCTAGTTACAATTTTGGGATTTTTTTTGGCTTTTTGTTATATTTAGTTACTTTATTTCGTTTACTTGAAATTTTTCGGAAATTAGAAATTTAAACTGCAGGTGATACGAATAATGGAGTTTAATGATTTGAAAATTGATAGTCATGTTAGTGAGTGTTGTGAGAGGCCGTATCCAGGAATGGACCCGAAATTTCGGACATCTTGTTCACGAAACATGTCCGCGAAATTGCGTGTGAAGTGTTTATAAATTCTATAAAAAGCAAACGAAGTCCGAAAATCATGAAACTTGTTGAGATGTCGTGATATCATATGTGGAGGCTATGATAAAAATTTTAGAAGATTTTGTGCACATTGCCACCGGCCGCCCGCGCGCCCGCGCCGCCCGGCCGCCCGCGCGCCGTGCCCCTCAGCCGGCCCTGCCCCCGGTCGGCCCTTCCCCCGGCCGCGCCGTGCCCCCGGCCGGCCCTTCCCCCCAGCCGCGCCGCCCGCTGCCCGCGCGCCCGGCCGCGCCGTGCCCCCCGGCTGGCCCTTCCCCCGGCCGTGCCGCCCTGACCCCGGCCGGCCCTACGCCCCCGGCCGCGCCCCGTGGACCGCCCGCCCCGACGTCGTCCGTGCCCGACCCCGTCCCCGACTCCGCCCGATCCCGACGCCACCCGCCCCTACCCCGTCGCCCGTCAGGTATGTCTTCTCACTTATTATTGTCGAGGTAGTGGTAGTTGTAGTAGTATTAGTTGTACTAGTGATAGTATTAGTATAACTAGTGGTAGTATTAGTAGTAGAATTAGTGGTAGTAGTAGTAGAAGTAGTGGTAGTAGTAGTAGTACAACTAATGGTAGTAGTTGTAGCAATAGTGGTAGTAGTAGAAGAACCAATGGTAGTAGTAGCAATAGTGAAAGTAGTAGTACTACTTGGATATATTCTTCTGCATGGATTGATATCCAAACTACATGGCTTCTGTTGAGCCATATGTGCTTGTCGGCCATCGTGCCGTTGTTTTTTGTAGGTTTTGGAAACCTCACCGTGCAGGGGAGGTTCTGCCGAATTTTTTTGTAAATGACAGTATTTTGTTCCATTTTTGTAGAGAAGAGCCCGTCGGAGTTGAGTCGGAGTTCTCGCCACCGTGCCAGTCTGCCTGCACCGTGTCGTCTCGCCACTGCACCGATCCACCATGGCCCCGCTAGCCTGACTCCACCGCCACCCTAGGTATAACCCCTCTTTTCGTATCATTGTTGTAGATCGCGTAACCCAGTTAGGCATCTCCCGTTTGAAAGAGATACGGTTGGAGGTATGCAGATCTTTGCATATCTATGACCGTATCTATTTTGGATTGTCCACGCTTTTTGGACAACCCGCGGATGCGTAGATGGGTTAGTTCCCATGTTCTGCTCTAGTCCGAGATAGAGTTTCGGCATCACCTCCCTGTTGTTCTTCGGATACACACTCTTTTTTGGCAGGACGTGTATCTGGAGAACAGCGGGGAGGTGCTGCCAAAATTCTGTCTCAGATAGGAGTAGAGCATGGAAACTAACCTTATCTACGCATCTGCGGGTGGGATTAGGACCTATCCTCACCTATTAGACAGTAGGAACACCATGTAGATGCAATTGATGGTTACATTACTCGCCGATACATATGTTAGAGGATGGATGACCGTCAGTGGATGTACATGGGCTGGAGAAGTCAGAGTGATTACACCACGGAATGGATGAACAAGACCGATGCTTTCTTGAACAGTGCATTTGGCAACGCTGCTAAAGGACATTGCCTAGTTTTGTGTCCCTACAGCAAATGTGGAAACAGGAGAAGGGTAAACAAGGTGGAAATGGGTAAACATCTTGTGAAGAATGGATTTACGCCAGACTACACCCGGTGGATCCACCATGGTGAAGCCCATCGTATGAGAGAGGAGGTGGTGAGACCACGGGTGGAGGCTTTTGATGCTGATGCTGGGGTAGCAGACATGTTAGATGACTTTCACCAAGGACAGTTCGATGAGGGACGTGAGAAGGAGGAGATGGAGGCAGTCGCACAGGCGTTCTACGATATGATGGACTCGGCACAGAAACCGCTTCACGATCGGTCAACGGTGTCTCAACTGGATGCCATTGGACGCTTAATGGGGTTGAAGTCCGAGTTAAACTTGAGTCGACCTAGCTTCGATAAGATGTTGGCCGTGATTGGCACCCTACTTTTGGAGGGCCACATTCTGTCAAAGAGCATGTACGAGTCACAGAAACTCCTTCAAGCACTTAAGATGCCGTATGAGCAGATACATGCTTGTCCGAAAGGGTGCGTCCTATTTAGGAAAGAACATGAGCATGCAAAGTTCTGTCCAAAGTGTAAATCCTCCAGGTACCTGGAGGTAGACTCTGATGATGGCTAGAAGAGGCAACTTACGATCCCCATGAAAATCCTATGGTACCTTTCGTTTCTACCGAGGATCCAACGGCTATACATGACCGAGGAATCCGTGAAACAGATGACATGGCACAAAAATGACAAACGGTACAATCCTGACAAGATGGTACATCCATCCGATGGTGAAGCTTGGATCCACTTTAATGACAAACATCATGACAAAGTAGATGAGGCTCGTAATGTACGTGTCACGTTGGCAACAGATGGGTTCAATCCTTATGGAATGATGGCTGCCCCATACACATGTTGGCCCGTCTTTGTTATCCCCCTTAATCTCCCCCCCCCCCCCCCCCCCGTTGTCTCCTTTCAATGACATAACATATTCTTGTCGTTGATAATTCCTAGACACCCAAGGAGTAATATGGGTGTGTTTATGGAGCCCATGTTTGATGAATTGGTTCGTGCTTGGGACGAAGGGGTATGGACATACGATCAAGCTACAAAGACAACCTTCAAAATGCATGTTTGGTACCACTACTCCCTGCATGACTTCCTGGCGTATGGGATATTCTGCGCCTGGTGTGTTCATGGGAAGTTTCTATGCCCAATATGCAAGGAAGGTGTGAGGTTTATTTGGTTGCAGAAGGGTGGCAAGTATTCGTCGTTTGACAGACATCGTCAATTCCTACCTCTTGACCATCCATTCAGACAAGACATCAAAAACTTTATGAAAGGCGTCAAAGTGACAAACCCTGCACCGCGGATGATGAATGGTGCCGAAGTTCATGCTCAGATAGGTGCTCTCGTGCCCAATGAAGAAGGTGGTTTTGTGGGATATGGTGAGCAGCATATGTGGACTCATATCTCGGGCATGACGAGGTTCCCCTATTTTGATGACCTTCTTCTACCACATAATATTGATGTAATACACACTGAAAAAAATGTCGCCAAGGCACTTTGGGCAACACTCATGGACACTAAAAAGTCTAAGGATAACCCAAAGGCTAGAGTAGACCTGGCAATGTTGTGCGATAGACCAAATCAAGAGATGCAACCTCCTAGTCGTGGCAAGACCTGGAGAAGGCCTAAGGCTGATTTCGTCTTGAAAAAGGACCAAAGGAGGAAAGTACTTGAATGGATCAAGAAGCTAATGTTCTCTGATGGGTATGCAGCGAATCTAAAGAGGGGAGTTAATTTAGGCACTCTGCGAGTCAACAGGATGAAGAGTCATGACTACCACATATGGATTGAGCGGCTTCTTCTAGCGATGGTTTGAGGCTATGTCCTAGAGCATGTCTAGCAAGTGCTAGCAGAGTTGAGCTACTTATTCCGCCAGCTTTGTGCCAAGGAGCTCTCTCGGACTATCATTGATGACTTGGAAAAAGCGGCACCCGTGTTGCTCTGTAAGTTGGAGAAGATCTTTCCACCCGCCTGCTTCTTGTCGATGCAGCATTTGATTGTGCACCTCCCGTATGAGGCACGGATGGGGGGGCGTGCAGAACCATTGGTGCTATCCAATCGAGAGATGTCTGAAGACTCTTCACAAAAAAATGTAGAAATAAAGCCAGAATTGAGGCTTCCATTACAGAGACATATATTCTAGAGGAGGTGTCAAACTTCATAGAGAAATACTACACTGAGAAATTTCCTAACATTCATAATCCACCCCCTCGTTACAATGCTGGTGAAAATGAATCGTACCTCAGCCTTTTCTAAGGGCAACTTGGAAGCGCAAGTGCATCGACCACTAAGCAATTGAAAAATGAAGAGTGGCGCAGTATCATGCTATATGTGTTGACCAACCTTGTCGAGGTGCAACCGTTCATTCGGTAAGTTCTAAACAAACTTGTTTCATTTCATCATATGTCCTTGTTTCATCGTCCAACCCCCTTGTTTCTCGTTGGTACAGAGAATTTCTTCGTCAATCCTGGCATGGATCAAGGCAATCTACCCCGCAAGAAAATGATACCCTTCTTTCATGGGGTGCGGGACCAGGGATCCTCGATTTCATTTGTTGGTTCAAACGGAAAGCCCAAACTGATGCGCCTATAAGTGATGAGTTAAGACAGGTTGCAAACGGCTATGCCGTTAGGGTCAAGTCATTTATCGGTTATGACGTGAATGGATATCATTTTCACATAGCAAGCTATGAGTAGAGTTGGCCCAATCGACAAACCACAAATAGTGGAGTTGTTACGCCTGGCACTGATGGACTCGACTATTATGAAATAATTGAAGAAATCTACAAACTATCATTTTATGGTTCCAAACCTCTTACTCATGTCATATTCAAATGCCACTGGTTTCATCCTGGTGTAACGAGATGGACCCCTAAGCTTGGGCTAGTCGAGATTCAACAGGATTTCGTCTATCCAAGAAAAGATGTCTACATTGTGGCTCAACAGGCCATCCAGGTTTATTATACGTCATACGCGTGCAAAGACGCCGAGCATCTTAAGGGTTGGTCTATTGTGCACAAGGTATCGCCACATGGTAAACTACCTGTCCCAAACGATGAAGATTACAACTTCAACCCAAACACATATGATGGAGAGTTCTATCAAGAAGAGGGGCTACAAGGGAGGTTTGACATAGACTTAACCGAAGAGATAGGAATGGAAGTAGATAATGAAAGGGATGATGATGAGGACGCTGGAGACGAGGTGTGAAATCTGAAGGACATACAAATGCTTGAGCGATTACATTTTGGCAATGACAATGAAGACAACATTCCTCCTTCGGATAATGTTGATGAGTTGGACAATGTTGATAGTGATGACGAGACCTATGATCCAGCTAATTTCAATCATGAAGATTATTTCTAATACATGTAATACTATGTTTTTTGTAATTATGTTTTGTTCATTTTTGCATATATTTCTAATACATGTAATATTATGTTTTTTGTAATTATGTTTTGTTTATTTTTGCACCTATTTCTAATTACGTCTTGTTTTTCTTTTTTATTGCAGGTGATTGAACAAAGATGGCGGGCGACCGTCATAGGTCTGTGAACTCGATTTACCAAAGACCACGCCGGTCGCAGGAGGGGGCGGCAGAGGGATCAAACAGGAGGAGGAGGACCGCTAGCCGTAGGAGGGGGCTGTCTCCTCCCACGCCATGTGAGGAGGACCGCCAGTCGCAGGAGGAGGTGGCACCCGTGGACGAGTCAGACGAGGAGCTAGTTCGGTAGACAGAGGAGGAGGAGGAGGAGGGGGGAGGCGGCAGGCACGGGTTCCGCTTCCTCCAACTCCTCTTTGAGTGTCTACTTGCGAGGTCCCGTGAGCCTCCCACAGGTTCCGCTTCCTCATCAACGCACTGTGATTCGCCCCGAAGGACAAAAGTAAGTAACTGTATATGTTATCACCACTACTTCATATGATATGATGAAAAAAACTAATAATTTTTTTTAATCACTTGTGCAGGAACTGGGTGGTTGTGTCGGGTGGTAGCGCACGGCTAGTCAACGGCATCCTGGGTCTTCTGTGCAGGCAGCACTTCCCCAGCATTGTCACGTACGCATCGAAGACAAAGTCAGCCTACTCGTTTGACCACTACGTCGTCGCCTCCGATGCGGAGTACCCCAATAAGGCGGCACGGGTGAAGGCAGAGTTTTGGGTAAGTCTCCCTTGCACAACATTGCTCAATACGTCGCATTCATTGAACTTTTCTTGAAATAATGAATGGATACATCGCTTTTGTATGCAGACTTATTACAGATGCGAGGAGGGATTTGAGGCTAGGGCGGAGCAGGCGACTACCAAAGCCTGTAAAAAACTCGTCACCGACATGCATCATGAGGCGCGCATCTAGGCCATCGTAACCTACTACGGGTCGAAGCTTGGAGAGAGGAAAACCAAGAAAGACGCAAGAGAGATGCAGCTGACCCGGGAGCAGTACCTTGAGGTAAATGAAGAACATCAATATTGATTTATTTTGAGATTAAGTTGGTTTAATTTGATCTTCTTATATGTCCAATACTTGATGACGTGTAGGTGATTCCCTGGTGGGGGAGTGCTGGGTGATGGTGGTGGATAGGTGGTTCACGGAGGAGTACCTCAAGATGCACAGGGATGCCCGAGACCGTCGTTTGTTGATGCAAGGTCCAGCACACCATCAAGGCAACCACAACCTCGCCGGATACAAACAAGCATGGGTACATGAATTGATTTATCTATTGTCACGCTCAGTTCTGTCTGATTTTTAATCATTGTGTTGTCTTTCTCGCAGTCGGCGTCACATAGTGGCCAGGCTTGCTCAGACTTCCAGGCATGGTGTATGGCCCACAAGGGCAAGGCGACGTCCGACGTCTCCTTCAACCTAGAGGACCCACCCAAGGCATACACGAACCCGAGCGTCCACTCCCGCATTAGTGAGTACACTGAGGTGGCGAGGTCACTCCATGGGACAGACCACGATCCGAGCACCCAGGACTTCGATGGAGAGGCCATCATGAGGGCGGGGCAAGGCAAAAAGCATGGACGGTTCTGGCTTGACGACGGCGTCATTGACACGGCCTCTACTCCCTCTCTCTCCCAGATCTGAGCACGGAGCACGAGCGAGAGCCCGGCCATTCGCACACGGTCGACCGCTGCACAACACCGGGTCGACGCACTCGAGGTTATTCCTGTTTTACTCGTCATATATTGATCTTTACACACCTTAATTAGCTTTGCATTACTGAAACATTAGAGTGAAATATTGTAGGCTCGGCTAGAACAAGAAATGAAGGAACGTCAGGAGCTGGGGGCCCAGCTGGAGGCCGAGCGGGCCGAGCGGCAGGCCCAGGCACAGGGGTTGATGGACATTACGGATTTCCTACAAGGGCTTGGGCAACATATGGGCTTGTCTCTGCCACCTGGGCTGTTGGTTCCACCTCCGCCTCCGCGTCCTGCAGCTGCAGCTACTCCTGTGAGTATCAAAGTTTTTTACTTTCGCTTGTGATTTGCTTGTATGGCCTCTGTCGTCCTAGATTAGCTATGAAAATAATCTTGTCTCACATGCAATCTTTTCTTCTTTGTGCAGTCTCCATCTGACGATGGTTCGAATAATCCACCTCATGCACCTACGAATGATGCATCTGGGCCTTCACCATAGTCGCAGTGGCCGAGATGAGTGCATGTTGTATTTTTTACATTTGCTGTTTATTTGGTGATGGACTTGTGATATACTTGTGATGCACTTGTGGACTTATTTGAATGGACTTGAGCACTTATTATTTTATATTGTGATGGATGTGATATGGGCGGATGGATGTGTGGATGGATGAGATATATATGTGATGGATGAGATATATATGCAATGGATGAGATATATATGTGATGGATGAGATATATATGTGATATATGTTTGTATGAATGTATTTGTCATGATGGAATGCAAAAAAAATTACCATTTTGGGTCACTTTTTCGAGTGTTGCACTCGGCAAAGGACCCCTTTGCCAAGCGCAATGGTCACAACACTCGGCAAAGCTGGCAAAATGGGCGACCAGAAAACAGATTTTCCAGCTTTGCCGAGTGCTGTGACTATAACACTCGGCAAAGAAATTTAAAAAAAATTTAAACTTTGCCGAGTGCCTGGCGTGTTGGCACTCGGCAAAGAAAATTTTCAAAAAAAATAAAAGCTCTTTGCCGAGTGCCTTTCGGGTTGGCGCTCGGCGAAGAATTTTTTTAAAAAAAATAAAAAATCTTTGCCGAGTGCTTGGCGGGTTGGCACACGGCAAAGAAAATTTTCAAAAAAAAAATAAAAGCTCTTTGCCGAGTGTCTTTCGGGTTGGCGCTCGGCAAAGAATTTTTTTAAAAAAAATAAAAAATCTTTGCCGAGTGCCTGGCGGATTGGCACTCGGCAAAGAAAAATTTCAAAAAAAAATAAAAGCTCTTTGCCGAGTGCCTCATGGTTTGGCACTCGGCAAAGAAATTTTTTTAAAAAAATCTTTGCCGAGTGCCTGCAGGGTTGACACTCGGCAAAGTGACCGTCAACGGGATCGGCGTCGTTACGGTCGCTTTTCTTTGTCGAGTGCCCTCGGGGCACTCGGCAAAGCCTTAGCCGAGTGTCCGATAAAATACACTTGGCAAAGAGTTCTTTGCCGATCAATTTTTTACCGTGTGTGCTTTGCCGAGTGCCGCACTCGGCAAAGGCTTTGCCGAGTGCAATCTAGCCTTTGCCGAGTGCCTCAGGCACTCGGCAAAGAACCTGAATCTAGTAGTGAGTTGCTGCATGTTAGAAGACTCGTTCAGAGCAGAGAACTTCACATGCTGCTTTGACCAAGCCAGATGCCATTATTAGGTGGAAAAATCTGATATTCAGTTCAGCGGCCGTGCGGCCTGCTATGGACGTTGTGAAGGAGCGCTTCTCGCGGGCTACTCCATGGATGAAGGATGACTGAGTATTATTGCTCATTTATCAAGTTCAAACTTTAACTGAAGATCTGATAGATCTCTTTGAGAACGTACTGCTCTGAAGCTTTTGAGCCTGTGAGCTGGAGATGGTGTTTATGCTCGTACCGCTTCCACTAGGATCAAGGTTGATACAGTCACGTTTATACGGCCGCGTATTCCGTATACATACGCGTACTCATATATATATATATATATATATATATATATATATATATATATATATATATATATATATATATATATATATATATATATATATATATATATATATATATATATATATATATATAGGACAACCCTATTTGGTACCCGGGTACTAATAGTTATTCAGTACCCGCGACCCCCTGCACCAGGCCTTCCGCAGTCCGCACCCACCCGCCCTCCCGCACCAGGCCGTCCGTACCAGGCCCATGCTACAGGCCACGAGTACACACCTACTGAATCCAGCTGTTTTTTTGTTTTGTTTTTAATTTATGAGCTGGATCAGGATTTCGGTTTATACAGCCAGCTTTTGTTTTCATTTTATTTCTGAGCTGGATCGAGATTTGTTTCTTTCTTTTTTATTCCTGCTTGCTCCCCGTTTTTTCATTCCTTCTTGCGCCCCATTTTATTTGGCCGTTTTTTTCTTTGTACACCAGGTTTCTTGTGATGAATTACTTGTCAACAATAATAATTTATTTGTAGCTATTATTCAAGCCACAAATATTTTCACCATATCCTCATATCTTTATATGACATGATACCAAATATTTGTTTTTAAGAAAAAAATATTATTTGACAACAATCTTACTAGAATTGTGAATCGGTCCCAGGAGACGATGTTCTCATAATATTTTACAATAGTACGTGATGCTAATTACAAATAGTACCACCATTTGGTTCGTTATCATAGTTACAAAGATGATGCACAGACATCCATCTGTTTTTGAAGAATTGCAATGATGATGCACAGACATCCATGTGTTTCCTTCTGACGAACTGAAATCTGCATCATTGAGGGCTTTGGATGTCATTTGTAGTTTGCAGCAATGCAACACACCTTCATTTGCATAGCACCCAGACCCGACTTGTTAACACATCCATTATGACAGTTGCTTCTTAAAAAAACTGCAATATAAGATACATGTATAAAATTCATTTAGTAATTGATTGCTTGACTCAGACAAAATCAATAGTAGTCAATAAAAGCTAAAAAAAACATTAGATTTTATTTCTTTAATTTTTTCCCATTGCTAATTTGATCTGCTTGTGCTGAAAAACTAGGGAACCATAAAAACCTCAAATATTTGTGGCCAAACTAGCCTAGTCACAGATATTGTCATTTGAGACATTGTTTCCTTTTCCTCACTAAACAGCTCACCACCAATTATTATTATCGTTTCATTGGCTACCCAAGTGAGTACTAGTAGTTCAAGTAAGCTGCCTATATTTATTAGCCAAAAAAATCTAGACATGCACTGTATGGTATGCATATGCACCATGCTGAATTGTTGGAAAGAAGACACCTATCTTGGATCAGAGTTCCAGATATTATAAGGCTTATACTGCTGTGACAAATCAAATACTACTACTCCTAGTGTTACTAATGGTTCTAGCTTCTTACCTTTCAGTCTTGGTATGCAAAAGAGGAACTAATGGCTCTCTGATTCACACATAGACCCATATAAATTGCATTAGGGATCACTTCCTAGTGCTGCTGGGACCATGGTACTTCTGTAGTTGAACAAATTACAAATTGGCAGCTCCTTGTCATGCTAGGTGCTTTAGCAATTCCTCGTAAAACAAAATCAGTGCCCCATTCCAAACAAACTATAACAAATATTGAATTCAAAGCTAAAATTTAACTGCATCCAATGCTGACCAGCTACCAGTGCATACTCACCTTTACACACACACAGGTGCTGAGGCTGCTATCTCTGTCATGCCAGGGATATGTTGGGGGTGACTCTGTGGAGCAGCTGCACGAATAGGGGAGCCACATCAATACATGGGAGGCATGAAGCTGCATACAGGTGGAACACTAATATAAATATATCGAACAATAGATAAATATCTAGAAGCCCCATTCGACAACAAGCACAATAAAGCTTCGCTTGCATCTAAAATCCAATCCTAATAGGGAGCTTGTTAACTAGATAAAACTCTATCTCTATATATTATCATAAATTGTCTACTCAAGGGAAGGGAGAGCAAGAAATGAACACAACATAGACAATTGGACAAACAAAACATAAAGTGAATCCCAAGGGGACATGTAAATCATATACAGCTCAACTTAACTGTTTTTAGAAAATGTCACTGCCTATGATGGTAATGGACCAACAGCATGAAGAATCAAAAGAGAGTGGAGAGATAACCTTATGTGCTGGTGGAGCTCAGAGAAGACTAGTATGAAGAAATCTTCACAGACACACATATTTTTTGTTTCAAAAAAATTCAGCTACAGGTTAAGGATATTCTAAGATTTAAACTTCAATGGATGCATTCTATATTTTCTGTAGAGATGCAAAAGCAAGTGATTCCACTTCAACTATAAGGTGGCACAATGTTTAATCCAATGTTAATCACATTCATCCTACTATTTCAATTGAACCACAAAAACCATCTCAGTTCAAAGCTTTTCTTCAAACAAATTGAGCAATTTTTTTTCTCGAACAACGCAAGAGAGCTGTGTGTCATTTCATTAAGAAAAAGAATATAAAGGAGGGGAGGTTAAACCCTCCTAGTACATACAACCCCGACCAAAAAGAAAAGACTCAACTCATTAATGATCTACGACGAGCGACCTAGCCAAAAGCCTATGCAACGCGGATGCCCCTGCCAAGCACCACAGGGCACCTTCATTGGCAACCCAATGAAGTAGCACCTCTATGTTAGGCCAATCACCATCAAACACAAGAGCATTTTGGTGCTTCAATATTTCCCAAGCCACTAGGATAATAAGGGTATTAAGGACTTCGCGCTCAACTCTGGGAATGCCCCGTATAGTGCAACACCAGCAGCTGGAGAAATGACTGTGCAAAGAATTCACAATCTACAAGATAAGCCTGAAATTAGCCTAATCCAAATCCAAAGAAAGATAAGAAGGATTGTGCGTGCCTCATCGGGATCTTGCTAGGTCAAGGCTGCTGGTGAGGGAAGCACCACGCAGCAGCTTAGTGAGCAAAGAATTACTGAACCTAATTTTTGGACTGGAATAATCAATTTGCTTAACTCAGAAATCCTATGAGCATACAGTTTGATTCGCGAGGTGAAGCAGCTAGTTAAGTTGAAATTGCCAACAATATCTTCAAAGTGAATATGAAAGGTAAATCCAATTTGGTCAAGAGCAGCCTCTGGGCCAGAATTGGAAGATGCGAATTAACTCGGTTAGTTTTAGTCACACAAAATATCACTGATTAGTGGCTGCAATTTAGTGGAAGAAAACAGAGGCAGAATAAAACTACCTGAAGGGCGGAGCTCAACCAAAATTTAGCTGGGACAGAACGTGAACACATAACTAATATTATAAAAAAAATCACATACGCACATCACATTATCATTGATATCCCACACAAATGGATAATATATGACAAATTTAATCTCTTAAAGAATGAAGATGGTACCTACTATTAAAAAGCAGTCGTCCAGAGCAAGCTAGCAGCGCCTTCATATAATTCATTAATTCAACATACACCAATTGACTAAGATTAAACTATCCAAGAGCTAATAAACCTATAAATTTAAACAACAAATCAATTACTGTATGATATTATGTGAAAATACATTTACACAGCTTTGAAAAGACATAGCACGACATAGCACTAGCGCATTTTGATAAAGAACTGTAACAATCAACTAGTAAATCATAAAATCAACTGCCACTAGCTATTCTAAACCAATGGGGGAATTTTTTATTTTGAACATTTTCCCCTACGCAGAGGAAGACATTCTCTGATAAATCCAATTTAGTCACAATATTGCCTATGCGAACCCCAGTTTCGACACGCTGGGTCATCCCAAACTAGAGGTTTCCCATCCCAACAGATTCGGGGCAAAAAGAGAGAGCAGCAGGGTGGTAAGGGGAGATCGAGCTAGCGGACCTGGTAGGAAAGCCAAAAAAATCGTGGATGGTGTAGTCGCAACTTAAATTATGCTGATTATGTGGTCAACTGAAAAAAAAACTCTATTATATGCTACCAATGTGGCCTGACCACTAATACTGTCATGTGTGACCACAAAAACTTAAATGCTATGCACTCTAGCATCACGTGTTGATTTCCTAACCATAAATAATTTGTATCAACGGTGATCATCTCTGAATAATAATATTTTGCATATCTGAACAGGTACTCATCTTCACAAATAAAAGTAATCAATTCCTTAAAAATAGTACATAAATATCTAGTTACTGGAACTGGTCTCCCTCAGCTAACAAAACAGTGGTAAGATACCACCAGCTCTCTTTGAATGGATTAGAATTGACAAGCTTCCTCGCTCAGTCAGCAAATCGATGCACAATTACAATAACAAGGACTGAAGGCTGGCCTTACCTCACGTGTAGGAGGCCGGGTAGCAGGCCAGGGCAGCGCAGTGACATCCCTCGAGAGGCGTCTCCAAATGAATACACTGTTACACAACACAATTGGTATTGGTAACAGTTACACAACCAGCATTGGCAGCTGAGACAAACTCACCTTGCTGCAATTGAAGAGGAGCTCCTGGCCGCGACCTGGGCCGAGACAATCGAACACTCGCAGGGAACGCATCCTGCACTCGAATCATCAAATCGAATCAAGAAGGGGAACGGGAAGGAGATGGTGCAAACGAGGAGTTGGAGAAGGGGATCTGGAGGAGGGGCACCTGGATCTGCCAGCAGTGTTGGAGGAGCACACGCAGGAGCGGCGGTGGCGGTGGGCTGACGGCGGCGACAGCATCGCCAGGCGAGTTGCCACTCCTTTCTCCGGGAGTTCGCGGCGGGAGCTGACAATGAGTCATGGGCGAGCACGGGAGGCTGCTGATGATGGCAAGATGCGAGTAGGACGGCTGCCACAGGTGTGGCGAGCTCGCTGGTGCCGAACCCGGCAGCAACCATCGGTGCCGACCCTCAACTGGGGCCTTCAAGACCACGGCCACGGCCAGTAGCGACGGCGAGCTGAGAGAGTGAGGGGATGGGGGAGGGAGACGGCGCCAGGAGGGGCGGTATAGAAATACTATATATATCGCTGGGGAGCGGCGCGGCGGGGCGGGATGCCCGCCGGCCGAGAACGGCACGGCGGAGCCCTAGGCAACGGCGCAACTAGCAGTGGGGAGAGGGAATGGACGGGTGGTGCCAGCAAAGACCGAGCAGACGGGGTCTCGAAAGAAACCGCAAAAGAAAACGTGGGTGGGTGGGGAGCTTAGGAGCTGCTTGCCGCTCGACCTCGTGAGTGGGTGGGCCGGGCCTGTGAGTCTCAGGCCCGAACGGCGGGGTGGGCCTATTTGCCCGCCCTATAGAACGCTGGGTACTGAATAGTTATCTGGTACTCAGGTACCATATAGTAATATTATATATATATATATATATATATATATATATATATATATAATTGGTTTTTTATTAACCAGCAATTAAACCATGCAGTGAGACAACATGGTGCCCTGGTGTAATTTGCAACATGTCACTTTTTGAAACACTCACAAAACTGAGAACCTTCACTGACTTTGGAAACTTCTTGATCTAACTGCCATGTGGGTCCACTTACTGGGCCACTTAAACATTCTTGTCACATATGCATGTATACTTTAAAACTGTACGTATTTGCACGTATCATGTATAGCCATGTACTGGTGAGCTGCTGGTCAGAACTCTGATTTAGGATAATGCTGGACAAAACACATGATGCGCTTGCATTGTGCACGAGGATTCTGAGCATAATTTATAATATTTTTTCATTATTTTCACTTCTTTCTTGCTGGCGTAAAATGACAAAATATCATCGAACAACTACTACACAAAATCTTTTAGGAGATATTTTCAAAATGGCCTCGGAGACGGGCGGGCCAGCTGCCCGCCTCAGTTATTCGTGGCAGGGCAGCTAGCCCAGCAACCACTTCGGTTAATGCTTAACTGAGGCAGGCAATGTAAGAGAACCGTCTCGGTTAATATATTAACCGAGGCGGTTAATGTCTATTAACCGAAGCGGTTTCTTTACATTGCCCGCCTCGAAAAATCTAGACCAGACCCAACAAAAAGCCCATATCCAATCCACCTATCGGGCTTATATATACATGAGTTAGGGTTTCTCATCTTCCACTCTCTCACCTCTCACTCCCTCCTGAAAGCTCTAGTTTGGTTTTGGTGAATTGATGAAACCCTAAGTGCTAACCTAGTTTATCAAAGTGATTATGAGATAGGTAGTACTACTCCAAGTGATGAAGCAAATGAAGATCATGACATGATGATGGTGATGACATGGTGATGATCAAATGCTTGGACTTGGAAAAGAAGAAAGAAAAACAAAAAGCTCAAGACAAAGGTGAAACTTGATAGGAGCTTTCTTATTTTGGTGATCAAGACACTTAGTGAGTGTGATCATATTTAGGATCGATAACCGTACTATTAAGAGGGGTGAAACTCGTATAGAAATGCGGTTATCAAAGTGTCACTAGATGCTCTAACTCATTGCATATGCATTTAGGATCTAGTGAAGTGCTAACACCCTTAAAACATTTGTGAAAATATGCTAACACATGTGCACATGGTCATACACTTGGTGGTTGGCACATTTGAGCAAGGGTAAAGAAGATAGAGTTGAAAAGGAGTTGAATGCGCTGGTCACGAGGTGACCGAACACATCCGACGTACGGACCGAACGCGTCCAGTATCTTCCCGATGTGACCGGACACATCCGATATCCATACCGGACACGTCCAGTATTCTAGCCAGGCGCGGCAGAGTTGACGAAGTGATTGAACTCTAGGTCGTAGCAGTGACCGGACGCTGAGCAATCACTGTTTAGCGTCCGGTCGAGGTGACGTGGAGCACGGGTGATTGGTCCAGAGAGAACCAGACGTAGGGGTGCGTCCGGTCGGCCCCACCGGACGCGTCCGGTCGGCCCAGAGCGGCTCTGGGAGCTCTCTGGACTCGACCGGACGTAGTGACCGGAGGCTACGATCGGACGCTGTGACCGGACGCGTCCGGTATGAACCAGCAGGTCTCGGGTTTTCAGCGCTATAATTGATCGGACGCTAGGAGCGTCCGATCCGGTGTGATTGGACGTGTCCGGTTGGCCCAGAGTGGCTCTAGGAGCTCTCTGGACTCGACCGGATGCTGCGTCTCCCGCGTCCGGTCGATTTCTAACGGTGCGTCCGGTCACTAGCATTACTGTGCACAGAGATAGCCATTGGGCGTGAATAGCTAAACAATTTAAAAGGGACACATGGCGGTCTGGCTACGACCGAACACAACGACCGGACGCGTCCAGTGCACACGACCGGTGCGTCCGGTCGTCCCGCAGTCAGCCCAATAATTGAACCAGCATCTCTATTGTTTGGGGGTGTCTATAAATATCGTTTGGTCAGCTCTAGATCTCACTCTTGGCCATTTTGCATTGACATAGCAATCTTGTGAGCTTAGCTAAAGTCCTCCCACTCATCTCCATTATTGATTCATCATCTTTGTGAGATTGGGAGAGAATCCAAGTGTATTGCTTGAGTGTTTGCATCTAGAGGCACTTGGTGTTCGTGTTTCACTGTGGAATTTGCTTGTTACTTTTGGTGGTTGCCACCACCTAGACGGCTTGGAGTAGAAAAGATCGTCGAGCGGAGGTTGGTGATTGTCTCTGGCTTCGATCATGATGATTGTGAGGGGTTCTTGACCTTTCCCCGACAGAGAGCCAAAAGGTACTCTAGTAAATTGCTAATGGCTTGTGTGATCCTCATCTTGTGTTGGTTGTGTGGCACCCTATTGAGGGTTTGGCGTGTGAGGCCAATTAACATGTGAACCTCCAAGTGAGTGAATCGCCACAACGGGGACTAGCTTACCGGCAAGCAAGTGAACCTCGGAAGAAAAATCATTGTGTCTTGATTGTCTCCTTGGTATTCATTGGTATTCACTCATTGGTCACTTGTCATGGCGGTATAACTCTCTACCACTCTCTTGTATTTCATTATACATTCACTTGGATAGATCTAGTGATAGTTAAGACTAGATAGTGTATCATTTAATTGTATCACTCTCACTAGGTTGATCTTCTTAGTGTATATTAGTGACATAGCTTTGTTGTGATATACTAGATATCATAGAAATAGAATTGGGTAGGTGGCTTGCAACCCCAAGTATAGAGCTAGCGTAAAATTCGCTTCACCATCTTATTGACTAATCATTTGTCTTAGTGTTGTTGTAGAAATTTTTAATAGGCTATTTACACCCCCTCTAGCCATTAGGACCTTTCAGGTGGTATCGGAGTCATGGTCACCGTAATTTGAGGCTTAACAACCTTCGGTGTAAAAATGACTCAAATCAACAACACCAAGAAGCCACCCCAATTTTATGGCACAAATTATCCATATTGGAAGTCAAAGATGACCACACATATCAAGTCAATCAATAGAAGGGTATGGAAGATGGTAGAAACTAAAATTGAGATTGATGATCCGAAGAATACCACCGCAGCCGAAGAAGTGCTTCTCCAAAACAATGACATTGCTCTGAGTGCCATTCATGATGCAATTAATGAGAGAATATTTGAGCAAATCAAGAACATTGAGATGGCTCATGAGGCTTGGAAGAAGTTGGAAGAATCATTCGAGGGCACCAAGGCAATGAAGGGTGCAAAGGCATACATTCTCAAGGAGAAATTTGCTAGCTTCAAGATGAAGGAAGATGAGAGTGTGCTGGACATATTTCATCAGATGGAAGTGCTTGTCAATGATCTCAAAGAACTTGGTGAGAAGGTGGAGGACAAGGACTTCTCTCATAAGTTCTTAAAATGCTTACCCATAAGATTTGGCATATTAGTCACATTGCTAGTGAGGACCGGTTTGGACACAATAACACCAAACCAAATCTTAGGAGATATCATGACCGATGATGCTTATAGAGATGATGATGAGAAGGAAGAAAAGAGGGAGAAGAAGGACGAAAAAAAGAAAAGTGTGGCATTCAAGGCCACATCATCCAAGAGCAAGGCAAAGCAAGAATCATCAAGTGATGATGAAGACTTGAGATTTGATGAGATGGATGATGAGAAGATGGCTCTCTTTGTCAAGAGATTTGGCAAGTTCATGATGAAGAAGGGATACTATGCTAGAATAAAGAAGTCTTCATCCAAGAACAAGGAAGAGTCAAGACAGTGCTTCAATTGAGGAAGCAAAGATCATCTTATTGCTCAATGCCCATACAATAGTGACAGTGATGATGACAAGAAGAACAAAAAGAAGGATAAAAAGGAAAAGAAAGTGAAGAAGGACAAGATGACCTTCAAAAAGAAGAAGAAGGGTGGTTCATATGTGGTCACTTGGGATAGTGATGCTTCCTCAAGTGATGATGATGATGGTGATGATGACAAGACCACCAAGAAAAAGGCACTTGCAAGCATTGCTATCAATGAGAAGCCTTCTCTCTTTGATACTCTATCATGCTTCATGGCTAAGGTCACTAAGGTACAAACTTGTGATAATGGAAGTGATGAGGAATATGATAATAAAAATGAAAGTGATAATGATAATGATGAACCAACTAAGGATGAACTACTTAACATGCTAGATGATGCTAAAGAACACTTTGACATTAAGAGAAGGGAATACAAAAGCTTGCATAAGGAAATAAAAGCCCTTAAGCAAGCCCTTGATGAGCTTAATGCATCTCATGAGAGGCTAGAGGAAGCCCATGAGAAGCTTGGCAAGGCTCACAAGAAGTTTGAAAAAGCTCATTCCTCTTGCTTAATGAACAAAATGAGAAGAAGCATGTTGAGACAAGTGATGTAGGCTTAACTTGTGATATAATTGATGAATCATTCTATAAGTCTATCATTGTTGCTCCCACTAACCCTTCGTGTAGCACTTCTACTTTCACCTCATCTAGTAGTAATGGTTTCATTTGTGATGCCTCACTAATGGTTGAGAATGAGACCCTCAAGAAGGAGGTCAATAAGCTCACGCACACCTTGGCAAAAGCCTATGGTGGTGAGAACCGCTTGCTTATGTGCTTGGGTAGCCAAAGAGCTTCTCTCTACAAAGAAGGATTGGGCTATACCTCCAAGAAAGGCAAGGCGGCCTTTGCTTCTCACAAGACTAGTTTAGTGAAGAACAATGGTCGGTTTTACACTAGTTGCAAGCAAGTTGGTCATGTAGAGCAAAAGTGTATGAACAAGAAGTCACAAGATAATGTATCCTTCATTAAGCTCAATTCTTTCTATGTGCTTACCAAGCGTGCAAATGGTGTAAAAGCTAAGTTTATTGGTACACCATGGATGGGCTCAAAAAAGAAAGTCATATGGGTGCCAAAGAGCTTAATCACTAACCTTTAAGGACCCAAGTAAGTTTGGGTACCAAAAAAGAATTGATCCTCTTTTGTAGGTCAATTACAAAGCCAGAGAAAGGCATTGGGTTCTTGATAGTGGGTGCACTCAACACATGACCGGTGATGCAAGAATGTTCAACTCAATCAATACCAATGGAAATGATGGTTATGATAGTATCACATTTGGTGACAATGGCAAAGGCAAGATCAAAGGGCTTGGTAAGATTACAATATCCAATGATATAAGCATATCCAATGTGTTGCTAGTAGAGAGCTTGAACTTCAATTTGCTATCCGTGGCTCAATTATGTGATCTTGGATTCAAATGCATATTTGGGGTAGATGATGTAGAAATCATAAGTGTAGATAGCTCTAACTTGATCTTCAAAGGCTTTAGATTTGAGAATCTATACTTGGTTGATTTCAATGCTAGTGAAGCTAAATTATCTATATGTTTGTTCACTAAGTCTAGCATGGGTTGGTTATGGCATAGAAGGCTTGGTCATATTGGAATAAAACAATTAAATAGATTGGTTAAACATGATTTCGTTAGAGGCTTGAAAGATATTGTGTTTGAGAAGGATAAGCTTTGTAGCTCTTGTCAAGCCAGCAAACAAATTGGAAACACCCATCCTAAGAAAAGCATGATGAGCACTAGTAAAGCATTTAAGTTATTGCACATGGATTTGTTTGGGCCAACTCAATACACTAGCATCTGTGAAAATAAATATGACTTTGTGATAGTGGATGATTACACTAGATACACTTGGGTATTCTTTCTAGTGGATAAAAGTGATGTGTTTGCAATATTCAAATTATTTGTCAAGGGCATTCACAATGAGTTTGAAACAACTATCAAGAGAGTTAGAAGTGACAATGGTAGTGAGTTCAAGAACACTAGAATTGATGAGTTATGTGATAAATTTGGAATTAGACATCAATTCTCGGCTAAGTACACTCTATAATTAAATGGCCTTGTTGAGAGAAAGAATAGAACACTCATTGATATGGCAAGATCTATGCTTAGTGAGTACAATGTGAGTCAGTCTTTTTGGGCCGAAGCTATCAACACGGCTTGCTATTGTAGCAACCGCCTTTATTGTCACCCATTGAAAGAAACGACACCATATGAGCTCTTGAATGGTAGAAAGTCCAACATTGCATATTTTTGGGTCTTTGATTGCAAATGCTATATCTTGAAGAAAGATACTAAATTGGGTAAGTTTGACAAGAAATGTGATGAAGGATTCCTACTTAGATACTCAACTACTAGCAAAGCATATAGAGTTTGGAATTTGGATAGTGGTACTCTTGAGGAAGTTCATGATGTTGAATTTGATGAAACCAAGGGTTCATAAGAAGAGAATAAGAACTTGGAAGATGTTAGAGGCATTCAATTTTCAAATGCCATGAAGAACATGGATTTTGGTGAATTAAGGCCTAGGCAAGTGAATGATGATGAAGGTGATCAAGTGCAAGTGCTCTCTAACTCAAATGTGCAAGATGATATAAATCAAGCTAGTACAAGTGGCTCTCATGATAATGAACAAGATCAAGTGGCTAGTGCATCATCTCAACCCAATGATCAAGCAAGTGCAAGCAATCAAGTTCCAATCCTCCAACCAACAAATATTGTAAGGGATCATCCTTTGGACACTATCATTATTGATATTTCAAGAGGTGTGCAAACTAGATCAAGATTAGCTTCATTTGTGAGCATTTCTTATTTGTGTCATCCATTGAACCAAAGAAGATAGATGAAGTATTGAAGGATGTTGATTGGGTGAATGCTATGCATAAAGAATTGAATAACTTCACAAGAAATCATGTATAGGAATTGGTAGAGAGACCAAAGGGATATAATGTGATTGGAACCAAATGGGTCTTTAGAATCAAGCAAGATTAAGATAGGATAGTAGTAAGGAACAAAGCAAGATTGGTAGCATAAGGCTATACATAAGTTGAAGGTCTTAACTTTGGAGAAACATATGCCCTAGTTGCTAGATTGGAAGCAATTAGAATCTTATTAGCCTATGCTTGTGCCTACAACATCAAGCTCTATCAAATGGATGTCAAGAGTGTATTTCTAAATAGTTACATCAATGAAGAAGTACATGTTGAGCAACCTCCTGGTTTTGAAGAAGACAAGAAGCATGACCATGTGTACAAGTTGAAGAAGGCATTGTATGGCTTGAAGCAAGCACCTAGAGTATGGTATGAGAGATTAAGGGACTTCCAACTCTCTAAAGGGTTCATGATGGGCAAGGTTGACACCACTCTTTTCACCAAGAAGATTGGCAAAGACTTATTTGTGTTGTAAATCTATGTTGATACCATATTTGGATCAACCAATCAAGACTTTTGTGAAAAGTTTGGAAAAATAATGGCTAATGAGTTTGAAATGTCCATGATTGGAGAGTTAAGTTACTTCTTTGGTCTTCAAATCAAGCAATTGAAGAATGGTATATTTGTGAGTCAAGGCAAGTACATCAAAGACATGTTCAAGAAGTTTGGCATGAGTGATAGCAAAACCATTAGTACACCAATAGAAACAAATGGCAACTTGGATGATGATGCAAGTGGCAATACGGTGGATCAAAAATTATATCGATCTGTGATTGGAAGCCTACTCTATGTGACCGCATCAAAGTTGGATGTCATGTTTAGTGTATGCATATGTGCAAGATTTCAAGCATCACTAAGAGAAAGTCATTTGAAGGCTACAAAAATAATATTGAGGTACTTGAAGCATACATAAAATGTTGGTTTGTGGTATCCCAAAGAAGTAAAATTTAAGCTAGTTGGTTACTTCGACTTGAATTATGCAGGATGCAAGGTTGAAAGGAAGAGCACCTCGAGCACATGTTAATTGTTAGGAAGATCACTTATTTTATGGTCATCAAAGAAGTAAAATAGTGTTGCATTATCAACCACCGAAGCCGAATATATATCTATCGGTAGTTGTTGTGCACAAATACTATGGATAAAGGCCACCTTGAGTGACTTTGGAATCAAGTTCAAGAGAGTGCCATTGCTATGTGACAATAAGAGTGCAATCAAGTTAACTAACAATCTGGTTCAACATGCAAGAATAAAGCACATTGATATCCGCCACCATTTCATAAGAGATCATCAATAAAAAGGGGATATTTGCATTGAGAGTGTAAGCACCGATGATCAACTTACCGATATATTCACCAAGTCATTGGATGAGAAAAGGTTTTGCAAGCTAATGAATGAGTTGAACATATTAGATTTCTCAAATATGTGTTGATACACCTCCCCACTTATATGACATGCCTCTCCTTCGAGTAATCCAAGGTAAAAGTTGATTGGCATGGCATACATCCTTACTAAGGACATGTTTAGCGTATCTAGTCATTTTTCACATTTAATAGGCTCATTCATGAAAATCAAGTGATTTTGATGTTTGTATGGTACCACTATTGCTTCTATGCTTAATTTGGTCTAGTGGTAGCATATGATATGTTTGTGGGCTTGTAAACCTAGTGTTTGATCTAGAAAATGACCTATAAGTGTTTAACTCAACATGGTACAAGATAACCCTTATTTGGAGGTGTGAAGAAGCTTGTCCTTGGATCAAACCGAGTTAAATATCTTTAGCAAATAATCTAGATTGGACCAAATTTGGGAAAATAATCCTCACCCCATTGATTGACATTGATAATCTCAACCTATCTACATTTTGAACCTTTGTGGTCATTGATGACAAAGGAGGAGAAATAGTATACAAATATAGTGAAAAGACAACAAAGGGGGAAAGAAATAAGTGATAGGGGAAAAACTTGACATAGGGGGAGAGATATGACAAATGAAAGGGATCAATTAAAATTTTAAGCACAGAAGCAGGGGGAGCAAGCTCATAAACTTGATTGATGCATTTGAATGTGCATTTCATATGTTGCTTGCATGGCACAAGTTTCAAATTTCAATATCCATGCTTGTGTGGTGTATGCTAATTGTAGGTTTAAATGATAAAATAAAAAACCAACATGCATAGGTTAAGTAACTATACTCATGCTCGTATTATGAAAACTAGACTCTTACTTCTAATATTGATCTCACAGGGTATTCTAGTTTTTATGAATTTCTAGTTACTAATGGTGCTAAAAATGGTATATTGGTGCACTCCGATTGGTATCACATTTCAAAGGTCCATCTTTTATACCTTAGCATCATTTGGTAGACATTGTCTCCTATATTTCCTATCTAAGCATATGTGCAAGCTACAATCCAAACTCTTAGCACATATTTAGGGGAAGCAATTGCTACCATATGGGATTCATGAAACTTGTCCATATCCTTTTACACATGGTAAATATGCTTGGACAAGCAACATGGATTCAAATAAATCTCAATTCATATCTTTGTGAAAGGGTTGTCATCAATTACCAAAAAGGGGAGATTGAAAACTCTAGTTTGGTTTTGGTGAATTGATGAAACCCTAAGTGCTAACCTAGTTTATCAAAGTGATTATGAGATAGGTAGCACTACTCCAAGTGAAGAAGCAAATGAATATCATGACATGATGATGGTGATGGCATTGTGATGATCAAATGCATAGACTTAGAAAAGAAGAAAGAAAAACAAAAAGCTCAAGGCAAAGGTGAAACTTGATAGGAGCTTTCTCATTTTGGTGATCGAGACACTTAGTGAGTGTGATCATATTTAGAATCGATAACTGTACTATTAAGAGGGGTGAAACTCATATAGAAATGCGGTTATCAAAGTGCCACTAGATGCTCTAACTCATTGCATATGCATTTATGATCTAGTGGAATGCTAACACCCTTGAAAATATTTATGAAAATATGCTAACACATGTGCACATGGTGATATACTTGGTGGTTGGCACATTTGAGCAAGGGTAAAGAAGATAGAGTTGAAAAGGAGTTAAATACACTGGTCACGGGGTCCGGACACGTCCGATATCTTCCCGACGTGACCGAACGCGTTCGATATCCATACCGGACGCGTCCAGTATTCTGGCCAGACGCGGCAGAGTTGACGAAGTGACCAGACTCTAGGTTGTAGCAGTGACCAGACGCTGAGCAATCACTGTTTAGCGTCCGGTCGAGGTGACATGGAGCGCGGGTGATTGGTCCAGAGAGGACCCGACGCAGGGGTGCATCCGGTCGGCCCAGAACGGCTCTGGGAGCTCTCTAGACTCGATCGGACGTAGCGACCGAACACGTCCGGTTGCCACATCGGACGTGTTGGGTATGAACCAGTAGGTCTCGGGTTTTCAGCGCTATAACTAATTGGACGCGTCCGGTCAGCCCAGAGTGACTCTAGGAGCTCTCTGGACTCGACCGGATGTTGCGTCTCCTGCACCCGGTCAATTTCTAACGGTGCGTCCGGTTACTAGCATTACTGTGCACAGAGATAGCCATTGGACATGAATAGCTAAATAATTTGAAAGGGACACATGGCGGTCTGGCTATGACCAGACGCAATGACCGAACACGTCCGGTCACCACACCGGACGCGTCCGGTGCACATGACCGGTGGTCTGATCGTCCCGCAGTCAGCCCAATAATTGAGCCAATGGCTCTATTGTTTGGGGGTGTCTATAAATATTGTTTGGCCGGCTCTAGCTCTCACTCTTGGCCATTTTGCATTGACATAGCAATCTTGTGAGCTTAGCCAAAGTCCTCCCACTCATCTCCATTATTGATTCATCATCTTTGTGAGATAGGGAGAGAATCCAAGTGTATTGCTTGAGTGTTTGCATCTAGAGGCACTTGGTGTTCGTGTTTCGCTGTAGAATTTGCTTGTTACTCTTGGTGGTTGCCGCCACCTAGACGGCTTGGAGCAGAAAGGATCATCGAGCGGAGGTTGCTGATTGTCTGTGGCTTCGATCGTGGTGATTGTGAGGGGTTCTTGAACCTCGGAAGAAACATCATTATGCCTTGATTGTCTCGGTATTCATTGGTATTCATTCATTGGTCACTTGCCACAGCGGTATAACTCTCTACCACTCTCTTGTATTTCATTATACAATCACTTGGATTGAGCTAGTGATAGTTAAGACTAGATAGTGTATCATTTAATTGTATCACTCTCACTAGGTTGATCTTCTCGGTGTATATTAGTGGCATAGCTTTGTTGTGATATACTATAGATCATAGAAAATAGAATTGGGTATGTGGCTTGCAACCCCAAGTATAGAGCTAGCGCAAAATTCGCTTCGCCATCTTATTGACTAATCATTTGTCTTAGTCTTGTTGTAAAAAATTTTAATAGGCTATTCACCCCCCTCTAGCCATTAGGACCTTTCACCTCCCTCAGCCATCTCTCCCTCCCTCACTTCTCCCTCAGGTGCCGCTTTCTCTCTCTCCCTCTCTTCTCACGGCGTGGCCTCATGTGGGCGCAGGCGCATCCTTCCGTGGGCGCGGTGGCCCAGTGGCGCGGCCTCACGCGGGCGTGGCGGCCCTGCGGTGCGGCCTTGTGCAGGCGTAGGCGCGCGGGCGCAGGGGCCCGGTGGCGCGGCCTTGTGGTCACGGCGGCCTAGCCTCGCGGCGGCCCGGCACCGCCGCCTCGCGGGCGTGGCGTCCCAGCCTCGCCCCTCCTCCCCTACGACGACGCCCCTCCTCCCCCACGTCCTCCTCCGCGACGACACTCCTCTCCCACGCACCTTATCTGGTGGTGCTGCGGCCGGATCTAGCCACCCGTGCTCCCCCGGCGGTGGATCTGGTTCTGGAGTTGCGGATCCGGTGGTGGTGCGACCGGATCCGGTAGCGGAGGTGGGGATGCGGCGGGGCCGCACGGAGCAGGTAAGCTCGCCAATGGGCTCGGAAACGGGCTCACAGGTGGGCTCTGGGCTTTTTTTTATTTTTTTAATTCATTAACCGTGGTGGGCATTTGCAAGGCGCCCGCCTTGGTTAATCTACTAACCGAGGCGGTTGGCCAACCACCTCCGTTAAGGACAGATTAACTGTGACCTTTCGACGGTTAACCGCCTCGGTTAAGCCATTTTGTCCGCCTCGGTTAAGATTCCTGTAGCAGTGGATGATGATAATAATTAGTACTCCCTCCGTTCCAAATTATAAAATATTTTAGTTTTTCTAAATACATTGCTTTTACTATATGTATGTATATAGATATAGTGTATATCTAAGTGTATAACAAAAAATATATATATATAAAAGTCAAAACATCTTATAATTTAAAATTAAAGGAGTATTACAAAATATGGATGTGTATACCTAAAGGAAGTTTCAAAACAAAGAACAGAGTTGACAGGTATTTCTCCAGCCGGTAGAGCCCATAGTGGGCCAAAATGATTCAGGGAGGCCATCATACAGCAAGTTTGCATCTCAGATAATGATGTTATTACTCGATTTAAGACATTGTCATATAGGAGTAAAAGTGAGTTGTCCAATGAGCACAGATGCTATACGTGGATAAAATTGCTGAATTTGGAATGCTACTCTTTCACAGTTCAATCCAAAAAGTACAGGAAACTAAAATACCTTTTCTTTTTCCTCTCAAGCTCTATTTACCCCCAGGTAATACGTGGACAAAATTGCTGAACTTAAATGCTGCAAAGGGAGTCGAGATAATAAAACCGAGAAGAAAGCGTTTCCTCTCCATTCTGTTACCAAACTACAACCTTCAAAATATCTCCTCAGAATAAAAGACAGAAAACTTCCGTACCAACGAATAGACCTGCCCAACTTTTTCCTCTTTTATTGCTAAAAAAAAACTTTTTCCTCTTTTTTTTCAAGAATAGACCTGCCCAGCTTTTTTTTTTCAAGAAACCTGCCCAATTTCTCCAATCCAGCACGGTGTAAAACAATACGTGCAGGCAGGTGAGGGGTGTAAAACAACAATACATGCAGGCAGGTGAGGGGGATTTAAAACCGGTCGTCCCTATCTGATGACCCGATAAATAGGCTAGTTGAGGCTACTATGGGCAGTTGCCTCAACTGCTCAATCAAATCAAAATATCGCCACGACCAAAATAAAAAATAAAACTACAAGCATGACAACAAACGCATCCTCCGTTGTGCAGATGACTATACCGTAGCCTTACATGCTCAGGATTTCATAATCCTAGACCTTTAATATACAGGGACAACAATGCAGTGCAAGAAAATGCAAAATCTCAAAAGGTTATAAGAGCACAACCCAAGCAAATACTTATATAGTTATAGTTGCAATCCACAGGAACATAATAAACCGTGACATCCAACAGACACCAAACTGACGACACCACACGCAGCCAACCACACTGCACCACACGACAATTAACAGTTTTAGACATTGTCACTACGAACACTGACACACGATCACACCAGACAAGCAAAAGGAACTTAATTGAAATAATAATATTAAGTGTAGCATGAGCAGCAGTAGAGCAGCGTCATCTCTTCACTCATCGTCCTCTTCCTCAGACTCGGCGCTCTGGAGCCACTCAACGAAGGGCTTGGCGTTCTTGACGACCTGGGAGTCCTTTCCAGCTGCAACAGCAGCATTGTACCAGTCCACGATGGTTTCTTCCTCCAGGATATCTCCATCGTACAGGGCTTTCAGGACGACTGGGACCTCCTTCAGTGCCTCAGGGCTGCACTTGCCGCCAAAAGCCTCAATGGCCTGAACCAACAGCGTCTGGGCACCCTCATCTGGAACAGCAACAGCAAGGTACTTCTTGTTCTTCACAACCTCCTTCGCGAATCCCTTGCCCACACCATCAAAGAGAGACTCGAGGAGAGCATTCATCACATCCTGGGGAGGAAGGGTTGAGGAGGCCAGCACAGCCTTCAGCTGGGTAGGGATAGGAGCACTTCCCAGGCTAGCCTTGATGTCTCCAACCAGTTCTTCATAGGGACTAGGCTTAGTGACAGCAGGTTTCTCATCAGGTATTTCTTTTGCTGAACCATTAGCAGTGCCATCTCTGTGGGTTGCCTGTTTCTTCTTCTCAGTCTCCTCAGTGGACAGCATCACCATTTCAGCAGTTGCTGCACTCAGCTGCTCCTGCATGCGCTGCTTCACAGCCTCGATAGAAGTGTCAGTCTGCCACTGGACATCATCATCATCCTCTTCCTCATCTGCAGCTGCATGGTCACCATCACGGCTGCGAGTTGGAGAGGTTGAGTGGTCCTCATCAGAGCCAGCAGCAGTAGCCTTCTTCTTCGAACTCTTGGCAGTGGACTCCTTGGAAGATGCACCACCCTTCTTCTTTGCATCCTTCTTCAGTTTCTTCTGCTCCTCATCAGCAGCCTCACCTTCCTTCAGGCGTTCCTTCTCAGCTCTCCTCATGGCCTTCTTGTCTTTTCCTCCCTTCTTCTGTTCTGGTGGGTTTTTCAGGATGAAGGTTGTGAGCTTGTCCCTCATGTCAACATCCGAGACAAACCCACAGGCTGCACATTTCAGTGATATCATCTGTGTCTTTGAGATGAGAATCTCAGTCTCAGGATTCCCACATCCATAACACTGGACATACTTCTTGATGAATACCTCAAGGAGACCAGCCAGCTTTGCAGTATCATGAGCCCCATTAACCAAGGAAATCCCTGTCTTCTCATCAAATTTGGACTGCGCACCAAGCTCACATCCAAAGTACTTGGTTGTGTAGGAAGATGGCCTGGCAAGTGCTTTTGCTATGTCAACCATGTTTACAATATTTGTCTTGATACCATTACCACGACCTTCTATCTTGGTGATCATTCTGGGCATCTTGTACCTGTAGAAGGCATCATCCTTGTTTGAAGCACCAATGTTTTGCAGCGCCATCTTGGATAAAGATCTATGAAGTTGGTGCTATCAGATGTGACAAAGTCCAGAGTCGAGAGTAGCTGCTGATCCTTCGAAAATACCAAGCCGACACTGAGCACCAGCAAACGACACCTCAGAACAAGGAAACCAGATGGGCTCTTGATGCATGCAGTGGAACGGGACCTTGTGCCTTTTCCTCGTCGCGCGAGAATACTCTCCCAGCAATCCCAAATAGAGCAAAGATTGTTCAGACATAAAAGAAGCAGCAATTCCTAAGCCCTCCACTTTGTCAGACTGCAGCAGAACAGTTGCTGCTACCTGGTACAGCATAAACAGAGGATTGAATGTCAGAAAGAAATCATACAGCGCCAATGTGTAAGGGAACATCCAAACTGAAAGTTCCATTGTAGGAAGGACAGCATATTACATTGTATGACAGAATAGCTAGTATTATAAACTGAGAGCAATTCAACCACGTATACTGATGGGCAACTAAACAAAATTATTACACTATCACCCAGAACAGAACCTTCATGCACCTACCCAAGTAACTTACAAACAAAGAGAATATGATTGGTTCAAAAGTATACATGGAGATCCCATCATTCATCATATTATTGTGTCAATTAAGAAAATTGTATCTCCTGGATGAATGCACTTTTGGTTTGATAGCTCACCAGCAAAGGAAACAATGAACTAAAAACAGCTGGGAAATAGTTCCTAACCAAGAATCCAAGTCATTGCATCCCATGTGCAGAATGAGATGGTGAGTACAGAAAACAACACCAGCATATAAAAGAACTAGTACATAGGTGATTATCATCCTCAACACTACAATTGTTTGGCAAAAGATACATCATCATTGCCAAATGTAAAATAAGACAAGCTAAACCCAAACAATAATAAACAACCAAATACCTATTGAAACAGAGGTAGAAAGCACGTATGCCTACCAACATAAACCACAACATAATCAGCTGCAGGCAAATCCAAGTGCATAAATATTTTAGGATCCCAAATATTGTCACCTATCCAAACAGAGATAGAACACGTATACACAACAAATCTACACCCACAGTTGAAAAATTCATTAATCTGGCATAAACTGAAATCGAACACAACATAGCACATATCACATAAACTTAAACTTTTAGGATCCCAATTAATACCTATCCAAACAGACCCCCAACGCGAATATACAACAAATCTGTTGTACACGCACAGTAGAAAAATTCATTAATCCAGCATGGCCTTGTTCGCTTGTCCCGTGAGCCGTACTATCTCGACGAACGAACAGTGTTTTTCTCTCGCCACGAATCAGCGAACAGTGCTTTCAGCCCTGGCTTTTCAGCGTAGCCAATAGGGCCCATAAACCAAAATCTGACCACAGCCTAATCCGGGTGGTGTGTGTTACCAAGCAAACCCTAATTAAATCTAGTTAGATTCCTCACGGATACTCAAACCCTAGGTGGTGTTCCGCCAAACAAACGACCGGACCTGTTGTAGATGGAAGCGGTGGAGGAGGTCGCCGGCGAGATGCGCAGCTGATTGGGAGGTCTGGCCGCTATACGTGGATGAGCTGACGGGGAGCGGGAAGTGGAAGCGGAGCAGGGAGGACGGCTGGGTGGGGAGAGGGGCTGGCGGCGGCGGCAGTGCGCGGAGCGGGAGCCGAGTAGGGCGAGCGGTGGAGCCGGGGGTGGGGAGCGTTTTTTCTTTCTTTTTTTGGCGGATGGTGTTCTGTGAGAGAGACGGAAGGGGCGGCACTGTTCATGTACGGTATTATTTTGTTTTAATTTGGTAATAATTATTCAATCGTTGACTAATTAGGCTCAAAACGTTCGTCTTGTAGAGTACAACCAAACTGTGCAATTAGTTTTTGATTTCGTCAACATTTAGTACTCCATGCATGTACCGCAAATTTGATGTGACGGAGAATCTTCTTTTTGCATAGTGCCAAATTCTGGAAAATGGAGAACTAAACATGGCCTTAATCGCCTGGGCAACGAACGGTGGGAGGGGAACGGGGAAAAAAATCGCGTGATGCAGTACAATCGACGTGGCTTCGCAAGGGAACAGATCTGGTATACAGAAATATACACACACAAAAAAATAAGGTATGTTGTAGATGGTAGATTCACATTCCCTGCACGGCTGCACCTTTCTGTTTCTTGAAACTTACCTCTGGCGGCCATTGTCTGATTCAGAGTCAGAGACCTATACAGTCAAGTTGCATGCTCTAGCAGCTTCAGATTTGTCCAGAACAACTCAACAATCCATGCTTCTTTCTGTACACTCACCAAGTTACAAAAATCAAACTAGTCCTAGGAGGCATATACAATCTAACAATCCTCACCAAGCCCATCAAATTTTCAGGAGGCGCATCGAAAGAGATAATAAACATGTGACGCGCTTCGAAACTCGTTACAGATAGTACAGTAGAGACGCACACTATCCATGGACATCACCTGGTCCAAATCAGCTGTCTTGGCATGGAATCCTGTGCTAAGTTGGCTCCATTCCATATTTTGCTCCATGCAAGAATAGGGACACAAAGGTCTGGATCGACGCAAGCACTAGTGAAACATCAGGAGCCGAAATGAATTGCTCTGAGGAAGAGCCAGCTACTCACTCCAGCTATCCTCGTCATCGTCATCAGCAACAGCCTGTTTTAAAAGAAATAATTATCGTTTAATCATAGATAATACAGCTATAATCGACTGAAATTGTAGCTAGGAAGAAATGGAATGACTTGTAACCTGGCGAATCGCATGGGCTCTCTCTAGAATGGCCACCACTTGTAAGTTCGTTTTTGGACCACCCATTACATCTGGTCTCTTTGCAAGAACAGGCTTCAAGTTGAAAGACTGTGAAACAAGTCAAATTGGTTTAAGGCACTTTTAGCTTAATTTGACTGTATTTGCTTTCAGTAGAAAAAAAAAGAAACTGTTGTAATGATGGTGATGTGGTTTAATGCACCCTACAAGGATTACCTTGTTCTTTATCTGTTCCAAAAGTGTGTTCTTCTCATCTGAAAGCTGAACCAAAGTTGGAGCCTTTCTTAGCTATATAAAAGGGTAAAAGAGAAATGGTCAGGTGAGGATATTAAAATCATTTAAAACCAAATATGAAAGAGTCCTACATACCATGCTTCTGTCATGAGAAGTAACAGGAAGTAGAGGATATCTAGGTGGTTTTGGCACTACATGAGTTGGTGATTTTGACGATTCCTCTTCTAATGCAGAGGAAAACTCCCTGGCCTTGTCATCACAATCATGTTCGTCGTTTTTCTGTTGCGCTGGCAAGTCAGGATTCAGCATACCATCCTGTTTAATAGCACCATTTGGTCTGTTTTCTTCTGAATCTGCAACTTTGTCATTACCTGCAGCTGAAAATTCCTTTTCCTTATAATCTTCAAAAATTTCAGGCTTCTGGCTGGTCTTTTGTGCTGACAAATCAGAAGTGCACAAGCCATTGCAAACAGAAAGTCCATTGCTTAGTTGGTGTTTTCCTTCTTGTTCTGGTATGAATTTTATATTACCAAACACTGACCATGCCTCTTCCGGAACAACGATAAGCTCAGGTAGCTGCAATGTGTGCAGATTTTCATATTTTACTGAAGCAACTTCTGACAAGCATTCAACTTCTGACGAGGGAAATGGATTAGAATCCTGGGCATCATACTCCTCTCCTTCCTGGTGACGATTTTCATGACAATCCATGATAAGGATTTGATTTATCTCATGATCACTAGAAATGGTTGCCTGCACTACTTCATTCTGCAAACTCAAGCCTTTGTGCAGACTCTTTTCCTGAAGAACCCAAGTAGCTTCACTTTCTTGTTGTTTTACTGGAGATTTTGGCCTTGGTGGTCTTCCAATCTTTGCAGGTAATGGTGATGACCCTGTCTGTAGCTTGTTTGTTCGCCACTGCATTGGTGGAAGAGGTGGAAGCGGTGGCGGCGCATCTTCAGAAGAACCATTTTCTTGTGCATTTCCATTAGTTGGATGAGAAGGAAGGATATTGAATGACTGCTGCATTGCACCATTAAGCATCCAATCGAAGCTTGAGATGACTGACGGTGGAACATCTCTGGAGTCAGGAGCTAGTGGATCTCCAAAAACTTCAGTACTGCTATTTACTGAATTCGATGGTTCCTGATACACAGCTTGATGAAACTCATGCTTGTCCTCTGTGTTTACAGTTAGTTCTGGAGTTATAGCCTCAGTGGTTGAGCTGCATAGTGGAACTTGCCCAATTTCCCCTACAATTTCATAGCTGCCGAGAATAGGATCTTGTCCAAATGTAGTTTTTGGATGTAAATAGTACTGTTCATTATCTGGCATGGCATGTTCGCTGTTGATAACTGACTCAGTTACCACACTAGGTAGATCAATATCCGTGAATGTTTCTGACAATGTAATATGCTCCACTTCAGGGCTGCCGAAGATCTTACATGCCACTGTATCATCTTCTTCTGCCAGAGCGAGTGGAGTTATCCGGCAAGGATCATCCGATTGCTTGGATGAAACCGGTGAAGAGATCATGCCATCTGAAACTACCTGCTCTTCTATATACTCGGCAGTTTCATCATCCAACACATATACATCAGATTTATTGCTTTCCTCAATATCTTCCACATTCACCTGCTCCGTGTAAATGCCGACTTCCTTCAAGTCTTCACACTTATCAGATGCATTTTCAGAAATGACTTCTGTATGAATGTCCTCATTCACTTCCTTGTCAAGATGGTCCTCGAACTTCTCTTGAGCATGCTCCAAAATATGGTTGATCACTCCCGTAGATGAATTCTCATCAAGTGCAGTACTTGCACATCCTTCTTCTTCTTGGGAACTGCAAGATGTAATGATGCCTGTCAAGTAGACCATGTTGGAGTCCTGAAATCCATTTCTTTCATCAGGGACTGAATCATGTGGACTGTCAGTAGGTGGAACATCATGCTCCAGCTCATGGTTTACTTCTTCCTGCAGGCATTTTCTTGAATCCACATCATCATAAGGTGAATCTGACAGAATTTTGTGCACATCGTCACTCTCCTTGATTTCAACAGGAGGGTCATAAATTTCCTGGTACTTGACATCACATCCCACACCGTCTGCTTCAAAGTCATATAAGTCTCTATCTTGAGTGCCATCATACTTCAGTTCAAGGAGTTGCTTCGCCATGTACCGGAGGGAATCAGAGAAAGGGTCATGCTTCTTGGAGAGTTTCCTCGGCAGAATGCCAACTTTTGAAGCAATGAGCTCCATGCTGCCGACATACTTGGACCTCTTGCTTGCTATTTTCTTGAAGGAAATAGTTGCGATGTTGGAATTTTCCTTGACTTCCTTGGTCTTAGTAATATCTTGTGTGCCATTTGATACAACACTGGTGACACTGCCATTGCAGCTCTGTTCTTCAGTAGCTTGCTCTCTTACTCCAGATTCTGGAGCATTGAAATCTTCGGTGAGCAATTCCTCCAAGGAGCTAGCCCTCTCATGATCCCAAGAAGCTGGTTTTTCTTTGTCAAGCAGTTCCTCTAACGAGCTGGTCCTCTCATGTTCACCAACAACTGGTTTGGTGTGTTGTGTGGAGACAATGGCTTCTTCATACTGGTTACTCATATCTCTGTTTGGTGAGGCAACATCTGACTTGTCTTTCTTCTCCAAGCTGCTAGTCCTCGGTGCCATGGTGTTTTGAGCATTGGAGAATCTATTGTCTGAATCCATCCTATCGAAGGTACATTGTCCATGGCCCCTGTGTTCCGAATCTGTCTCCACTTCACAATCCATCGTGGTTAATGCATCCATGTAGATATCAACTTCAGAGTTGTAGCCCTTGCTGCTTCCTGCTGACCGAGCATCTGAAGAACGTGACAGTGCTTCTTCAGAAATTGATCTGTTCTTGCGAACAGTGACCTTGCCTTTTTCCATGTTGACGGACGTGTCTACCATGATGTCTCTCTCTTCAGTGTCTGATTCAGGCGAATCATTCATAGATACATGCACTTTTGAGTGGTCACCTGTCACGAATTTATCCTCTGATGAAGGCTTTTCATACAGATTCTGCATAAGTGGTCTGAAGCTTTGAAATACAGATCCATTTAGTTGGCGGTACTTCAGTCGTCTGCGGTTTGTAGGAACTTCATCCATAGCTTCACCAGATAAATCTGTCTCCAGTCTACAGAGATGGACAAAGTAACGTTTTTAGAATAAGTTAGCAGAACAATAGCATTATTAACACATTTCAAAGAGTGTAAGAGGAAAAGTACTTGGAGAAATTGTCGGCTTCATTTGGGGGTCGGAAAATCTCAGCATTCTGAAGGTTAGGCCTGATCTCCTGCAAGAGTGGGACAAAATGATTTTATGTTACCATCATTAAGTTCAGTCGAACGAAGTCATTCTCTCTTTTGGTGGACTGATTTTGTAAGTGCACAAAATAAAAACGTACAGCAATTAGCAGAAAAAAATATTCAATCTATTTATTTCCGGCATACAGTGGGTCTATCAAATTTCCTGAAGGACAGTTTACAGTGCTCACTTCAGCTACTGAATATACTCCATATGAATTTGGGACAACTTTGAAGTGTTTATTACCATGGCTATCAGAGGTCTTCTTTCATTTTGAGTTCCTTCCAGCAGCAAGGTAGAACATGCGGAATCCTTCTTGAAGAAGGACGGGTCCGAGTATCTCTTCAAGCACGCCCCCTCGCCACCGATATCATACCTGCACGTTGAACAATGCTGCAACCATCATGATTCAGGTCTTCAGTTGCTACCCGGTAGAGATATGTCATCATACTTGTCAAGCATGAAGAGTTTGGGTGGTCCACGACACTGCTTGATTGAATCCATGATGAAGCGAGGCGTGTCACCTCTTGCGACAACCCCATGGTCCACCCTTGGATTTGAATGCCAATCGACACCTGCAAAAGGGATTTAATTATGGCTTTTACAAATGAGGGGAAAAAGCATACTGATCTTGTTTTCTTTTCTGAAAATTGAGAAGTAGTGAAGGATAAGCAGCAGAAGAGAAATTTGCACTTGATACTGAACCCACCCCTATTAGAAGCAACATACAGATAGTCTCTCTGGCAGGAGTCTTTCTCTAGCAGTGGCAGCTCTGCCTCCAGCTGCTGCACTCGGAGCATGAGCCCGTGCCCTCGCGCAGACGTGCTCATCACCTCATCATACAGGCCGTGGAATACCTGTGCGGCAAATCTGCAACCGTACAATTGGGGGGAGTTCAGTTGCGTCATGAGCACAATATGAATTTGTGCTGTTCCTCTCTGAAATTCTGGTTTCTGCAAATGCAGCATGTTGCGATTCATGATGGTCAAACTTTGGTCTTTCTGTTGCAAATTTTTTTTTCTTTGCTTCAATCCTCAGGTATCAGAAATTAATCAGAGCATTCTTGCATAGATGACGATAAGAAAAGTTTTTCGGTTTTGTTCTCTTTTTTTTTCCTTTAGAAAGGGCAGCTATTTTTCGGTACAGGGTAGCTAGAAGTAATTGATGACAATTCACAATTATAGTACTTATTAGGAACGGAAATATTATGAAAGAACACTGGTCTGTCTGTGCTGCTGAGCTAGGACAAGGCCATCAGCAGAGTTAACGACCTGAAAAGTCAAACGTCTAATACATCAATCACCTACCATTTCTCAAAAAGGAGAAAGGATTCGAAAACCTACCGTTTTGTTCGTAACATAACAAAAGCATTAGGTGATCTACTACGACCGAAATCAAAGCAAATGCGATCGGTCCGGGAGTCATGACGCAGCAATTCGAAATGCATGACATCAACAACTCGTCCAGGAAAATGAAGATGCTCGAATCGAATGCAACGGGAGCGGAAGCGCAGAATTAAGACGAGAACAGCAAAATCCATGTTCATGGCGGACAAAGGAGAGCAGGACAGGAAGGACGGGAATGGTGCGGCGCACGTACTCAGCGAGGTCGCCGAGCTGGCGGAGGACGCCGATGAGTCCGGCCATGGCGACGCCATCGAGGACGGCCTCCGGGTCGTGCTGGTTGGCCGCGCGGTAGAGGTCGCGGCCGCCCAGCGCGTACTCGTTCCCGACCGTGTGCCGCGACAGGGGCATTGCGCCACGCAATCCTCGAGACGCTTCCGCCGCCTCCTCTTCCTCGCTGCTGCTGCCGCTGCCGTGGTAGCTTTTTGCCCGACCAGGCGACCACCAATTCCGGCAGGAGCACGGCCCTGTTACACTTTGGCCGCCGCGCTACGCTAACGAAGCCGCCTCAATAGATTGGCGAGCTAGGTGGTGGTGGTGCTCTTGCGGCGAGGTTGCATCAGGGCCGGCCTTTTGTTTCTTCTTCCTCCCGCTCGCTGTCTCGTACTTGCAGGTGCGTCAACACAAGAAACAGCAAAGACAGAGATAGGGAGGGGAGGGAGGCTCGTTTAGTTTTGTCCCTTGATTATGTTCGTGCTCCCTGGGCTGGGAGGTCAAGCGGGACCCACTAGGGGTGGGGTGGGGTGGGGTCTACCGGGGGACTGGGGCGCTTCTTCATGCGCGGCGCATGTGAACTGGTTAACGAAGCCTGTGATCGCGTGCCCATTTACTGCCGTGCCCGTGCATCGGTTAATGTTCGATTCGCAAGGTAATTCTCGTGAGTGGTTACTGATTACAGTGAAATGAATCAGGGTGCCGCAGCCTTGGCACCAGTCATTTTTGCAGCGACATCATCATCGCACTCTTTTTTATAGCCTTTCCGCCGTCTTCCATACGCCTTTCCAATGTCACGGATGAGAATAGAGCCAAGAAACTGCTTATGTTTACTCTCTGATGGAAACTGATTGCGTTTTCTATGTTTTCCCGTAGACACACCTCACTGTTTTTCTCATTATATAGGAGTATATCGTAAGGAACATCATCCCGAGAGCAGTTATAGCTACCGATCCCGATGATTCCATGCACATCATCGCCATGACGTAGTACTGGGCGGCATTTACTCTGGAACTCCTACGTGTACATCGTATGACTTGCGAAAGCTCTTTTTACTACCGCGCTGCCGTCAGTATCAACAGCAAATCCAGATTACCCGGTCTCTCTCTGGTAGAGAGGTAAATCCTCCAGGGAAAAAGATGCGTCACATGCTCTCTCCCGCGCATTACACGACAAGATCACTATTCACAAGGCTACAAGATTTTGATGCTTGGTTTGCCACAACAAAACGGCGCCAGGGCCAGCGACAAACCCCAACAAAAACTCAGGCCAACCCGACCGTCCACCTATTCCAACCAGATAAGACCAGCACAGTGGCATAGCTTACACGGGTGACGGGTGAGAGCACCAACAACAGAGACGCACACCCAGAAAAGGGACCGGGCAAAGCCAAAACCTACGACTACGAGGCTACGAGCACACACGTCTACGCCTCAGCCTACAGCATTGCCGACCGCTCGCGCAACGAACAAAAACGCAGATGCATGGCGCGCATGGGCGCACACGCACGTTCATCGACTTCAAAGCTACTCATACACAAACCTAACAGGCTAATTGAGGGCCACGAAGCCAACAGCAATCCCATAATGGCCAAATAGTAGGAATAGAAGGTTGCACGCCTCCCATTCCATTAGAAAAAGGCCGCCACGAAGCCTACCATCCCACTACTGAAATACGTGTTCAACAATCATGCCTGCGACTACTGGGTCGACACCACTGATTCTGGCAATATACTATGGGCACATACACCTCATTCACCAGGGGGGGGGGGGGGGGGGGGGGGCGGAGGTATGGGGACATGATTTTCTCTTCGCCTTCAAGCGAGAGACACGGCCATGACCCGTCCAGCTTCTACCACTGTAGGCAACAACAGATAATCAAGACAGCCTATATAGGCACAATACTAGACTTGACATGAGCAAAAGCAGAGTTAACATAAAGACTGAGGACCAAACCTGATTTAAAAGTGGCAAGAGTTAAACTTCTAAATTAAGCAAGTGCTTTCCAAAAATACATGGCCGGTAAGCAGATACTGTGGCTTGATTTCGGAAAGGCGGAGCCAAAAATCTAACGAGTACAGGGATTCCCGAGGGTCCTCATTTTTTGGCATAGGATATAGCCATGGGGTTCTCTGGGGTGATCTTGAAGCCTTGGAGAGCCTGCATCGCGACCATGGACTGGCCGTCGTCCTCAAACTCCACAAAAGCAATGCCTGGTTTGGCTTCGATCATCCGAACTTCCCTGAAGCCAGGGTACTGCTGGAACAGGATCTGGAGCATCATGCTCGTGGTCTGGTCTGGCAAGTTCTGGATGAAGAGGATGTTGTTCGGAGGAGCAGGTGGCTCTTGCGAAACCTTGCCCAGACGAGACGCTTGATAGCCCTGTATACAAGTTGTCAAAGAAGCTCAACCATTAGTAGGCGCATAAAGAAACTAACACTGAGGTCTGAGATACATATTACAAATTTTAGAACTTCAGTGATAGACATTTCATTAGTTGACGTCTTTGAGATATGAAATTACATGAAAGCGAGATGATAATCCAAAGTTATTAAGTACATTAGGCCTGTTTCAATTCAGATACATTATTATACATAAGGATGTCGATCCATTCAGGGAGGCTATTGTAAGATGAAGAGTCATTAACGTGAGCTTGATAGTTGATTCTTGATGGCTAGATGGGAGAAATCATGACAGCAGATTTTATCAGCACATGGGTGAGCTAATGTACCTAAACCAGAATTAAATATGGGAACACAAGAGGTTTTCTTAGACTAGTCTCACTCTCAGAATACTTAACAAACACCTTAGTGAGCAGACAGTAGTTTCTTTTCCGCCATGACCACATAGACCAATAAAACTCAAACAAAACTTTACAATTGTAGACAAAATTCATAAAGTCCCAACGCTACCTTGAATCTTTCAATGATACCACTGAGATTTGCATAACAACTGCTACAACTAAATATGTTGGTGGTTGAACCCAGTGACCTGTGGATGGGCCTGGTGCTTTGTACTCTAATTTTTTTCCTAGGAACCCCATCTAACATCACCTATATGCTGATGTGTTGGCAACTTTATGTACAGTTCTGAACCTAACAGGTATTGTTTTATCTAAATCTAATCTAAATCTTTAAAATACAACCTAATTGTACCAAATCCGTGGCAGGCCTGTCCTCACCTTCCAGGTGACAGGAGTTAGGGCAAAAAGAATTATGGAAGTTCAAAAGTCAAAGTACTATCTGCTAACCTTATTAAAAAAGGATAGCGTTCCACTTTGATTTTCTTTTTCTTATTATAAATAAATAGAATGGCCAAAAGAACAAAAAAACTACTGCAAATAAAATGACAACCACAACAGTAATTAGCAACTCTTAGCTGTCAAGTACAATATAGGCAGAGGTAAATTGCTCATTTAGAAGAATTCCACGTGAGTCTGTGAGGGCAAACACTATCAAATTCACCAGAAACTTGCAGCTCAAAAATACAGGATGATTGAACTATATATTGTCAAAGAACATTCTAGATTCTAGAAGAGAACAATTTTAGACAAGGAAGCAACAGTAAACAACCGCAGAGGTCAAATTCAAAGAAAGTTGACACCTGACTACTGCATTGACAAGTTAGTATTATTAAAGTATTGGAAAAATAATATAGTTTTGCAAACTACTTTGGGTTTCCAAAACTTCTGGATGTTTGGATGCAATAAACCTTAGTTTTTAAAACTATGGTATTGTCAAAACCATAGTCTTTTTTTGGAGTTTTAGAAACTCCATTCAAGACCTCTTTTTTTTCTAAACCACGGTTTTGCATGTTTTTGGCTTATAAAACTACCGTTTCTTGGTACCAAAGTTTTCTAAAACTACAACATCCAAATAGGCCACAAGAAATGCTTGAACATAGTCAGATCCTGACATAGTAAGCCTTTATACTTACAGTTGGTCCCTTAAAAGCAAAGCAATCTAGTGTAAACCCGTTCAGGTAGGCTGGAAAGACATTTACTATCACTGGTAGTCCTATGCCATGTCATTAGGTCATTCAGACATTTTTTTAGAAAAAAATACTGAGCAGTGAAATGCATATGCAGACTTTTTATATTATGAACATAGAACCAAACTAATCACATAATAATAAGCCATAGACCTTCGTGTGTACATGGGCACAAATAAGATGACTCGAACAGAATATAAACTTTATTATAACTAAATGCAGCACTAAAATACATGAGGTCTAACAAAGGACAGGCTAGTGGCCTAGTAGAATAGGCAAAATTCGGTAATGCAATGAAACAACAGTTGTACTAGTATTGTGACAACCTTAATAAATAACAAAGCATGAAAGCAGCAGTTAAAAGGAAATAGGGCTTCTAAAGCAGAAGTAAACTTACAGTTCCATTGCTTTGGGCAGCAGAAGCATTGGGGCCAGCTTGTTGTGCCTCTTCTGCTCGTCGTTTTTTCTCAGCAGCTAAAACAGAAACAAGAGATAAGTTGAAAAACTAGTAAGTGCACATTTTTCAACACTCCAAATGTAAAAATGGAGGATAATAAAATTAATTCCTGAACCCATAACTCAAATAGAGCCATGGCAAAGAAATAAACAAGTTCAGTATATGAAGAATTATGACAGAAATAGGATGTAACACTGGACTGCTTCCCTTTGCCCAACTACTAGCTAGCAGTCCAAACACATGCCCATGGGTGTTGGAACCGAGTCACTCTAGCTCCCGCCGGACGGAGCTACATGATGAACAGTGGGCAAGATAGATATGCCAGCGACGAACGCCTGTATCTTGGCTTCTATATTAATCAAAGCATCACTCGGAACAACTCACACAATGCTTACAAGCTGGCTTTATAGCCCACACTAACACAACACCCATGCAGCCTTGCCCATCAATACGCGCACGAACGCTTCGTGCTGGTGACCGCGAACTCATGGCCACGAGCCGCTGCTCTCTCCACAAGAATAGGTCTCCATCTTGACCACAGACTTGGGCCATGAGCCATTGCTCTCCACAGGAATCAGTCTCCAGCTTGACTGTAGACTTGGCACGCATGCATATTCTAGCCTTCGTCGCCGAACGTCGAAGACCTGGCCAACACCGACTCGATGCACACCAGCGCATGCACATTTGCATGCAGCCGCACACACCACAACTGAACATGGCGTGGTTTATTCCAACAAGGTCATCCTTGAATTAAGAATTCAGGTCCCTAATATTGCATATGATACTGAAGGCTATTTAGCATAAACTCCTTTAAGTTACATAATCACACTGATAAGATAGGACCTAAGTTAACTGCTTTTGCAAGTTAGAGACCAAGGGTGTGTTTGGATCTTTTACTGGCTACTGTGTAGCCTAGGCGAGGAATTGGCAATTTGGCATTGAACAAAGCATTTCGATGTACAGCCATCTTTATTTTCAGGGCCTGTGTTTTCCAGCATTTTCCTTGCCAACTCAAGCAAGCCAAATTGGCTCTCCAGCCCTAACAAGGCTAGCCTTGCCCAGCCATGCAAGGTAAGCAATGCCAGCAAACAAACTAGACGTGCCCCCAAAATGGAGGGCGCTCAAGTTTAGATAGAATAAGATAAGTGGAACAACATGTAAGTTCAAGGACATATGTCATAGTTCACTATCACAAACAACGAGGAAGGGTTAATTTTATATTTAGGTCAGGTATAGAATTACACACATTTAGTAACCTAACATATAAACCAGTATTGTTGATCAGTTATAATATCTGAAACACCAGGTCTTGTCACATTAACCATGATCTGGAATATAATAGCTGAACGATGTAGATGTAGTTAGAATTACCTTTCTCCTCTTGCTTCTTCCTTTTCTCCTTAGGAGCATAAGTACCATCTTCTTTTGCAATACAATCTGATTTTGTTTTTGCATATTGTATTCGCTGTACAAGGGAAGAAAAATTAAAAAGTTAGTTCTGAACCCTCATACATGACAGCACATATTATTAAGCCTCCAATACTGATTTCTTAAAATAATGTGACAAGACGGTAAGATAAATATTGTTTGACTTTAAAGGTAAAGAAACAAGACGCTTCACCAAGAGCACTAGACAAGGATATGTCCTTCAGTTGTTTAGTGTTTAGATATAAGAGGTAACGAGTGCATACTTCCTATAAAATAAAAGCAAAGATGTGCGCTGATCCAAAAATATAAAGAACGTGTGCCTATCCTATCACTCTATGGAACTCAACATTCAATAAAAAGTATTGAGAAAGGTAAGCCTCTTCCACTTCAACACTGACCAGTTATTATGTGCCACTAGATGTCTCGACAACATATGGATGCTTAACTGAGCAATAAATCGCAGAGCCAATTGCAAAACAAAAACTTTTGCAGGCCTACACTGCACTAATGTCTGGCTCAATACTCAAAATAGGATATTGCTACACTCAACATACAAACAAAATGACCAGGAAAAACAAATCTATGAAGCACCTCATGACATGAAAAGGAAAAACAAAATATAAAAGACTCAGGAAAATTATCAAATAAAATAAAGGTGCAATACCATTCTTTTGCCATAGAAATCGAAGTCTTGCAATCCACGGAAAGCATTAGTAGCAGCTGTAATTTCGCTAAACACCACCCATGCTTGCCCCCTCAATTTTTGAGTTTTCAGGACCACCACATCCAGTATCCTTCCATACTGTGAGCACAGGGCATAAAGCGATCTCTTCAACTCTGCGCAGAATAGAATCATGCATTTCAGCAATGAACAAAACGATGGTTCAAGTTGATTAAACAAACTCAAGATATCGTATTCCTGAACACGTTTAGGAGCTTTTGGTCACTGGGCAATGATATTACTCGGCCACACATATGACTCCCAGTACAACCAACACTACACCCCCTGACCTTTTGAGCTGGGTTGTCGCTAGGCCATCACGGCAAATGCGCAATGTTCTTGTTCTGTGGAAGAAGACAAGAATTTAACGAATTTCTCCCGAGTCCGTGGATCAAAACGCACTTAAATGTGCCACTAGTTTTCTGGCATGCAGATAGCAAGGGTTTTCCCTAATGTCGAAAGCTGACATGGCCCAGGGAGACATAGTTAAAGCATAAAAGGAGCTCAAAACCTATCAATTTCGAACTCTGCTGCAGCCAAAATCCCAAAACATTCAAAATCGCACACTACACACGAGGGAGCTAACCAAACCCTAGAGCGACGCGACGCCGAGCTAATACCCAGATCGGGAACCTAGGGTTTTAGGAGGAATTCGGCGTGTGGAGGCGGACGAGAGAGGTACCTTCTTTCTTGACCTTCTCGTTGAGGTTGTTGAGGTAGATGGTCTGGTTCGGGGGGATGTCGCCGGACAGCATCTCCTCGACCTCCTTGGCTGCTGCCGCCGCCGCGCCGCCGAAGACGAGGAGGCAGGTGCGGGTGCTTTCGGTTTCGGGCCGGGAAATTCTTGCCGCTCGCGAGAGCGTGTTGGTGGTGTCTCTTCTCTGATTTTTTTTTTTTGAGCAATCTCTTGTCTTGTTCCCGGGCCCGCTCCAAGTCGGTGTGGGCGAACCGAGGCGGTGCGTTTGGGCTAGGACACTATGGGTGGCCTGTGTGTGTGTGGGTTGGAAGACCGTGGGTGGTAACAGTTCTGGGCCGAATAGCGGCCTGGTTTCCGAAACAGTTTCTGGATCTGGACCAACCCGAATGATGCGGAGAAGGTTGAGTTACTGAATGAAGCACTCAAGCACAGTCTACATCGACGAATTCTTGAGCAAAACTGATGTGCGGTGTCCGAAACTCGAGCGTTTGAATAAGTCCCTTACGAGTTACGATATGAAGTTTTGACTTTATTTCAGATACTACATATTCATCCCACAGGGCTTATTTTCTTAGGCTTACAGCCGTTAGTTGGTTGGTTTTAGTTAGGGTTTATCAGTCAGCCAATAGTGTTTTCCTCTCACAATAAACCAGCACCAGCTGAATTTATCAACCCAGAAACCAACCAGCGAACAGGCTCTTAGTGTTTTGCCAGCCTCACTTTTGTTCCTCTAGCTTTTGCCCAAGTCAAAGAAGCGAAGAAAATAGCTACAGGTTGTGTGTAAAACCGACCATCGTATGTCGTCCTTCTTAGACTATCTCTAATATCATCACCTAAAATATAAAACCTATTTTATGTTTTTGGTAGCGCTACGGTAAATGGTTCAATGTCTATTTTTTGTCTTCTCCAGCAATGAGACCCAAAAGAGAACACTTTAAAGTCTTTAGGAGAGAGAATACTCATATTTGGGTTGTACCTCTGTTGTAACCAATGTTGTAACCAAAATGGGTCTTGTATATAGATATTATGTTGGAGGCTGATACAGTACCATCCATGACCTATTTTATGTTTAGGTCTCCATAGGGGTCATCCATGACCTGTTTAGGTCTCCATAGCGGCGTGTTCACTGGTTAGTTTCTGGGCTGGTTTAGGCTGGCTGGTGTTGATTTATTGTGAGAGAAAAATACTATTGACTAGTTGAATAAACTGACTTAAACATGCTTTGATGACGGAAGGCTGGTCTTGGCTCGCAGGACGACTAGCACGAGTCAAACTTTTTACTGCGTACATCATAATTCAAACGGCCACCCCTTAGCAGAGTCTTTACTCTTTAGATTAGAGGCTATCTTTAGCGTGCCTGATTGGCCAGGCGTTTGCCAAACAGAGCGAGCAGTTAATTGCTTTGCGACAGCAGCGGAATTTCTTTGAACGGGCGTCCTGGATCCATGTAACGTCTGGATTGTTTTTCGTTTTCCTCTCCAAAGTCAGAAGCGCGCCACGTAAGCCCACCTTGAGTGTTTGGAGTTTAGCGCCCAAGTTGCTCTGCTAAATCCACTTAAAAAATCGAACAGTGGCTCTGCTTGATCTTGTTACTAGCTTTAGCTGTCTCGGGCCCGTTGAATTGGAGCCCAAAAATGTGCTGATCTCCATGACAGCGCCACTTCCGCTTACAGGAAAACGACAGCGCATTCAAGTGGGAGTAAATTTTAAAACCGGGGATAATTAAGGCGGTGGCAGTAGTTTTGAGCATTACCACTACTAGTTGTGTTGGAGTTTTGGCATTGTGCCAGCTGCCATGTGTTAGTGACCAACGATGCTACTGCTGGAGGAAAGCGAATCCATTTTTTACCGTGTCAGTAGTCTTCGAGGCTAGTCGTGAGATCAGATGAGAGGCCGTAGCCAACACTCGTTGAAATTTACCGCTGAGCTTCACATCATCATATCAATCATCAGAGATGGGTGTTGCTCAAACAATGCAAGAGGCCAGCTGACAAAGCTGCAGCCAGCCCGGCCATGCAGCGTTCCTGGAAGCTGTTGGCTTCGTCGATCCATGCATCAGTGCGTCACTCCGTCCTGGAATCCTGGAAAGGTTGGATATTTCTTTTTGCTCCGGATCAGCCTGCACTGCACTAATGCGGCCCGGAATAATAATCATCCGTGCATGCATGGCTACGCTGTTGCACTACTGCCAGCACTATGCAAGCCAATCTCCCTCTCATTTGCATCGCAGCATCCTCTGGTGTGCCCAAGTTGCTCTGCGCTTAATCTCGCTAGCTTTAGCTGTCGGGGCCGTTGGTTTTGGGCCCAAATTCCTCACAAACACCTCCCCTGCCGAGACAGCACCGTCCGCTTCCGCTTCCAGGAAAACACAGCGCAAGCAACGCAAGCGTCACCTTTTGCGGCCCCACAAGTGCAGCCCCACAAGTGGATCTAGTGGGGTTGTAGTAAGCTTTATGGCCGTGTTGGGTAGAGCTTTTAAGCAGCTTATGGCCCAAATAAGCCAGAAACAGGCCCCAAAAGGCGCGCTTCTATTCAGCTTATTCCCAGGGCGCTTCTATCCATCGGGCTCCATTCAACTGAACCGTAGAAGCAGGCGGACACCAGCTTATCGCGGCCACGAGCGAAAAATTACCCGCCTGCCACTCACTTACCCCCTCCTTCCCCTGTGAATCGTTCGCCTCCCCCTCGCGCCGACGCTCACGCGAGCGAGAGACCCGAGCGGAGGGAGACGAGCGATTAGGGTTCCGCCGCCCCCTCCTCTGGATCCCAACCTCCACCACCGTATCCCGCTCGCGCCTCCTTCCTGGGTGCGACGACGACTATCAGTCCACCCTGATCTCCAAGCTGCTCGCCTCTTCCTCAACCAGATGCACCTTCCGTGAGACACCCACCAGGCCTGGTGTGACTCCCACCCCCAACAGGCATCAGGACTAAGCATCTGTGGCTGTAGCAAAGGTGAAATTTGTTTCTATTTCCCTTTATGTTCCCACAATACTGGATTATTTGCTTTGTAGTCGATGTATGGATTTATTGCAGTAAATACCACAGAGTTGGAACAATGAATTTCTTATTACAATTACAATATATATATATATGTATGTGTATTTTAGATGGAGAAATCTTCAAAGAAAAGTAACGCAAAGTGGGATTCCTTTGCTGCAAAGGTTTTCAACGAGATTTGTGTAAAACAAGTCCGTGCCAACAATAGGCCAAACCACTGCTTGAACAATGCAGGCTATGCGAATCTTATAAAAGCAGTTTAATGAACGAATCAAGAGGAATTATGACCGTTTTCAAATGAAGAATATGTGGGATACTTTTGAAAGGAATGTATACACAGTGGAAGAATTTGAACATTAGAGCTAGTGGTTTGGGAAGGGATCCTTCAACTGGGTGCATTTCAGTTAGTGAAGAACGGTGGAAAGAGCAAAATGCGGTTAGTTATACCTACTGTTTTCAAAACTTTTGATGATAATTTTATTTTTGTGTTGCTGTGTGTAATGTATGTTTGATTCTTAATTTTTAGGCTATGCCTGTCTGTATAAGATTTAGGGATGCAACACTTGAGCATGAGGATGACTTAAGGATTATGTTTGATGCTATCTGTGTAACAAATGAGAGATTAGACGCATCATATGAAAATAAAGTTGGGGCAGTGGAAGGTAACACAATAGATGTGGATGGGGATGGAAATGGCACTCCTAAGGTTTCACCAATAGATGAGAAGCGCGGGAAAGACAAAGTGTTGCATGATTCCCCTCACAAAAATAAGAAGCAGAGGACCATTAAAGATCAGTGTATGAAGAGACTAGTAGATGCATATGAACTGAAGGCTCAGAGTAGTAAAAATTCCACAACTTCTCCGGTGGTGGATCATGTTAGACAAGAGATGGCACAACTCGTAGAATTAGTAATTCAGGATGGGGCTGAAGAAGAGACCGATGAACACTATTATGCCACACAACTGCTTATGAAGAAGGAGTATCGTGATATGTTTATGACTTTGAAGACCTCTACTGGCAAGCTCAATTGGCTTAGGAGGGCGTGGGAGGACAGGAGGAAGCATTAGTCATTTATTTTTGTTGGTCATGTAATAGACATATTTAAGACATATTATGTAATAAGACCTACCTTGATATTTATATTGTGTTTGTCATATGAGTGTCAATGTCTTTATAAATTTCAGTGTCCCTTGTCTACAAATATCTGGATGTATATCATCTTTTATCTCTTATAAATTGTTGTGCCTCCCTCGTCATATGACTGCCACTGTTACAGTATGCGTGCAACTATTTTTATAAATTTTCTTTATTTGTGCAGATGAGCTCTTGTAGTGATACTAAAGAATCAAGTGGTGACATTGCGGATGGTGGTGCAGATACAGAGGATGATGATGATGATTTCATGGTGTTGTACCTTGCTCTCCAGTGCATGGATGGTGGATCTGGTATGAACAAGCCTAGGACTATACCTCCTGAAACTAGAATTCAGTGGGTCGAGCGCCAACTTCAAGACAGTGATGATTGTTATGACATGTTTCGAATGAGAAGGACAGTCTTTCGACGTCTTCATGAGACATTGGTGAATGATTATGGCTTGACATCCAGTAAAGAGGTATGTAGCAAGGAAGCACTTGGAATGTTCCTATGGATGTGTGGTGCACCACAATATGTTAGGCAAGCTAAGAATAAGTTTCATCAATCAAAGGAAACTATTAGTAGGAAGTTTGGTGAGGTTCTACAAAGTATTAATAGGATGACAGCTGACATCATCAAACCAAAAGATTCTCAGTTTACAATTGTGCATGCAAAACTTCTAGAAGATAGATTTTGGCCTCATTTCAAGGATTGCATAGGTGCAATTGATGGATCACATATACCTATTATAGTACCATTGTTTGAACAACCTATGTACTTTGGTCGGCACGGATATGCTTCGCAAAATATCATGGCGGTTTGTGACTTTGATACGAGGTTTACATTTGTTGTCAGTGGTTGGCCTAGATCAGTACATGACACCCGAATATTAATGGATACATTAGTAACATATAAGGATCAATTTCCACATGCCCCAGAAGATATGCTTAGTTGCATGCATAAAAGACTATTTGTACTTGTGTATAAATTATCTATTATACTAACATATTGTTAATGTAGGTAAGTATTATCTTGTCGACTCAGGATATCCTAATAGAAAGGAATTTCTTGCCCCTTACAAGGGTCAAAGATATCATGTGTCTGAATGGCAACATGGCCACTAACCAACAGGATCAAAGTAGGTGTTTAACTATGCACATTCATCCCTTAGAAATGTGATTGAACGTAGCTTTGGTGTACTCAAGATGAAATGGCACATTCTGTTGAACATGCCTAAGTATTCAGTAAAGAAGCAATCGAAAATCATAATCGCAATGATGGCTCTTCATAATTTCATTAGAGACAGTGCCATACATGATGCAGACTTTGGAAACTATAGTAATGAAGATAGTGTAGGAGATTCACAGTCTTCCATGGACAACTCAAGTGTGCTAAGAGATGACAGTGACATGGGTGCTTTTCGTGATTCTATTGCTATTGCACTGATGTAAATGCTTTAACTAGGCTAGAGACTTGCTTGGGCATAGGTACTTTTGGTATTTTGGAGAAATTAGCGTATGTGCTTTGGCCCTAGAACCTGAAGAATATAATTTTAAATTATTGTTCCATTTTTTCCTTTTCTTAAACTACTGTGCCTTTTTTCCTTTTCTTAAATTTGCGCTGGAAATTCAAATGTAAATATCAATTAACTGATATCTCAAATGTATTCTACGCTTATTCAGCATTAAAACAAGCTGCTACACATAGCAGGGGCATACAAGTCATTGCACACCCGTGGCAGACAAGCTTATTGCAAAAAAATCAGGGTTGTCAAACACCCAACTTATTTTAGCCCTTGTTTAGTTCGCGAAATTTGGATTTTGGGGCTACTGTAGCACCTTCGTTTTTATTTGACAAATAGTGTCCAAACATTGACTAATTAGGCTTAAAACGTTCGTCTCGTAATTTCCCATCAAACTGTGCAATTAGTTTTTCTTTTCGTCTACATTTAATGCTCCATGCACGGGCCGCAAATATTCGATGTGACAAGTACTGTAGCAACTTTTTGGATTTTGGGGTCCAACTAAACAAGGGCTTAGCCACAGCTTCTTTTGGCCACAGCTTTTCAGAACAACCAGCTCTTCACAAAAGCTCTACATAAATAAGTTGTACCAAACAGCCCTATATTAAGCCAGGATAAGCCGGCGGCACTGCTTTTCTGAGCCTCTGGTTAGCCAGACAAGACGTTGATTAGAGCCAGTTGCACTGCTACTAGTGCATGCACTCACTTCTGGCAGCACACGATCAGCGCATCAGATCAAGGCAGCTGCTATGCCTGACTCTCGGGTACGGAGTTGCGTTGGGGAGCTAGAGCTACCGATGCTGCTGCCATGCATATGCATGGAAGCCCGGTGCATGGAAGTTGGTGAGGACGTCGTCAGACGCTGTTCGCACAGAGGCTATAGCCTGACGAACGCGCGCGGGTCCAGGCAACCAACCAACGCATCGGATCGGAGCGAGCGTCGTTGCCGAGTTGCCATCAGCCATGCCATCAGAGGAGATGATCGAAATACGGGAATTAATAATCCAAAGTCGATGCACCAAACCGATATTAAGTAACAAAATAATTAGTATTATCAGTGGTCGATCATTAAGTACATTAGAATAGGACGAGACTGAGCCTCATAGATGTGACGGACATCGTTTTCACCAGGAAAGGTAAACAAAAGGATGGTGCGGTTGCGCGCCGGCGCCGCTGAGCTGAGCTACCCACGCGGCGGCGTAGGTGTGGTGGTGAGCTGCGCGAGTCCGATCGAGCGCATTTCTTACTAGTTATTACAGTACGACGACTCCACCTTCTAGACGGCCTGGAGGCTGGAGCCTTCTAAGTTTATGGCCTGCTGCCTCGTCCTCGACCGGCAGTGTTCGGCTGCATTTAAGCCGCTTTGTTTGGCTGCACTTTAAACCGGAGCGGTGTTTTTTTCTTACAGCATTTTAACATGAACAGAGTTTTTTAGTATGAACAGTGTTTTTTTTAATTCCAACCGTCCTGGCTGAATTCAGCTGGGATTAAAAAAACACTGTTTATGCTGGAATGCTGTGAGAGAAAAACACTGCTTCGGCTGAAAAAAATAAGCTAAACAAGCTAGCTTAAAGTGCAGCCGAACACTGCTGGTCGAGGACGAGGCAGCAGACCATAAACTTAGAGCCCAAGCCATGTACTTGCGCGTGTAGAGAGCCGAAAGACAAGCACCCTGCTCCCTGCCGAGGCTGCTTCCAACCAAACCAAGCGCCTGGAAGGATGCTCGGAATTGGATTCATCCACGTACATATGCATGCTTGCTCGTTCAAACTTTGCAGTCTGCTAGTGCTGGTAAAAAAGGGAGATCTATTTTTGACTCGACCGAACCAAAGCGAAGAATGAGCGTGCGTCTAAAAAGAATTTTATGCCTCATATCGAACCAAATCGAAGAATGGATGTGCGTGTTCAAATCGAAGATTGAATGTGTCGTGTTCACCTTTGGTATTTTTCTTTTTGTTGATTGATCGAGCATTCTTCTACACTTCTATATATCACACGTACCTCTGGCGTCTCCGTGTTTAGGTATAGTGCATTGACTGCCTCGATCTATTAGACAACTATGCCCATCATGGCGTTTTCTAAGTTTCGGTGATTTTGATATTTCAGTGTGCCTCACCCACTGCCTATATACTGATCTTTCCAACCGCATTGTTTTATCATGTCCAAACAGTACTAGTGCCAGCCAGCCTCGAAGCTAATTATGTGTTCGTTTTTAGATCTCCAAGCTGATCGATTATGCCGGGATGATGTGTATAGATTAGAGGTTGGTCTAGATGGAATCAAATCTGACCGTACATCATTTAAATGCCGACTTGGGATAAATACAGATCCACCAACGATCTACTTGTTAATCAGGTCATGACTCACGCGGGTCATTACACGATCTTGGGCATTATTATTGTTTCTTCTATTAGCCGTTACCCATTTTCAGTCCATGAAGCATTATTATTCTATCCACTTATATTTTTTCCATGACACTACTACAAAAAAAAAAGATTTGTAGCAATGTCTCCTTTTCTTTGTAGGGACGGCTCCCCAAACGCGTCGTCCCTACAAATCCATTTGTAGCCGCCTATACAAATAACCCTATTTGTAGAGACGGCTCTATATCTAGCCGCCCTTATAAATCTTGAGTCGCTCCTATAAATCCGATTTGTAGGCACGGCTGTCAAACCGTCCCTATAAATCGGTGATTTGTAGCCACGCTTTCGTAGGCGGCTAAGGAAACCAACCCTACAAATGCTTCTGAGCCGCCCCTACAAAAGCCGGCTATAGTAGTGTGAATACAGTGGTACGTGGTTTTTTTTAATGGCCAAGTGGTTTCTTATTTAGATGGCACCATTTGTCAGGTGGCATCGGGAATTTTAGGTTCGCCCCCAAGGCCCCAAATGCAACAATGTCTAGATATAGCATAGCATAAATATAGTATTATTCCATTATTTTAGCAATTCAGGAGGAGACTTCCCCATCTTTTTGTTTAATTAATTGAAAAAGATATTGGAATAGGTTTGGCTACCATAAGCTTAAGACACAGTTCAACGGGAAAAAATTAGTGAAGACAACTATGAAACAGCCATGGGCATCTGTCATGGATTCACAACACGTGTCCATGCATATGTATCTAATGCATGACAGAGTTATTGTTTTTGTTTCTAACTATTTCTCCTAAATTTAAGCAATAATCACACGCAACAGATATAGTTTTTGCCTGATGGGAGCCATCCCCATCGAGTTTTCCCCCTTCAACCTAGCTTAATTGTGGTAGAACAGGAAGCAAACCGTGAAGGAGACTTAGAGCAAGTATAATAAGAAACTATAAGTGGGCTTTATTTTGGGCCGAAGGAGAGACAAGAGAAGCTGTCTATAAGTTTACAACCAACTTATGCACGAGCAACAAAAAAACCTCTATAAGTTTAGAAAATGGGCCATATATTAATGAGCAAGTTTGTTCTAGTAGCCAACTACTGGATCAGTTGATAGTGTCCTGTAAATACATATACAGCCAACAGTTGTATTATTAGCCATCCTCCTAGTTCGTGAGCTTAATGTGAATACACAAGCAGAAATCATTGCCATCTTCATGGGATCCTTAATAATAGTTGAAGCCCCACAAGTCAGCATCGTGGGATGGGGCAAGGGAGTGAAGAGCATAACAACAATCAAATATGGCATTAGTCGACAAGAAGGAACTATAGGTTGTATTTGGTTTAGCTTCTGGAAAATGGTTCTGCTGCCAAAAAGCAGAACGTCAACCAAATAAAACGGTGGAATCTAAAACTGTTTTTTTAGAACAATTTGCCTTCGCATAGTACATTTTTCGCAACACCTTGGATCCTGCTTTTAGCTTTTTACTTTTTCAAGTGAGTATAAACAGAGATATGTTTTATAACTGTTTCAAGGGAGATGAAATATACAAAGGGTAGGTTTGATAGTTGTTTCTTTTCACATTAGCTTTCCCACAGCTCAAAGCTTACAATAATTTTTTCATAGGTGAACCAAATAGACCCGGTAGTTGGGAACCAGATCGACATGGTCCAAATATAATTTATCTTGCCATTTAATAAGCATGGGATCGACTATATATTGATGATGACCAATTTTTAAAAGTTAAGTTTAAATGTATTGAAATATTATACAAGGCGTCAATCCGTTCTTAAGACTATCAGGCTCAACACCATCACATCGTCCAATCCCTCTTGCCCTTCGTTAACACAATAAAGATCGTGATTATTGAATTTACTAGCACGGAGTGATCATAGGGCCTTCTAAGGGCTCATCTAGAGAAGCCGAAGCCATTTTGGTGGCCTCCTTCAAAACACCTTCAGCTCGGCTCTCCCTACTAAGGGCCTGTTTAGCAGGGATCCTCTCTCCAACTTCGGCTCCTCTAGAGGAGCCCTACCAAACAGTCTAGGTGGATGAGCCATTTTGAGCACTTTTTTAGTTAAAAAAGGAGGAGCCTAGCCTGTTTTGGGGAAACTACAAATTATGGCTCATACAAATGGCTCTGACTCCTCCGCGGGAGCCCTTAGGGAGAAAGTGTGTCAAACACTATAACCGTTTGGTAAGGCTCCTCCATAGGAGCCGAAGCTAGAAAAGAGCCCTACCAAACGGGGCCCTTCCCAGGCCCATGCCGCACGCTCCGAGTTTCGATTGGGCCAGCTAGGAGACGATCATGGTCAGCAGCTCCGTCAGCAGTTTAAACACCCGAATCTGTCTTTTGAGGCGCCAAAGATGCACTGGCCGAAAGCCCTTGACTCTTGGATGGCCACCTAGTTGGCTGCTGCATGCATCGCTAACAACGCAGGATTGCGTAGCTTTGTTGCATTCAGAACATGGCTAGCTAGTCTCTAGCCTAGCCTAGCCTAGCCTAGCCCCTGATCGGAGCTGGCTGTAAGCGGGATTAGTTTAAGCAAAACGCAGTCATCAAGAGAATAACAGACCCGCCTAACACGCCATGCATGCAACTAATCTCCATATATACTGTATTGGGTCTCCATTTCTCAAGACTCGAGTGATTTTTTTGGGTGAGAAAATAGTCGAGAGAATATGCTTTTTGGGCGTATATGTAAGTTGAGGTACTCTATACATTATGTGTCCTTCTTTATTGTACACGAGTGATACGAGCTACATAAAGAAGCCCTCATGCACACTAATCACTCATCTAATCATATCACTATCTTTTATCACTAGACGTGATATCTAGCATTCTAGCTGGCTCTTATATATTCACAAGTGTCACTTCTGAGTCCTGGTGAATTGAATCACAAACCTCACTTCTTTTCCCGCATGCAGAAACGCTTGCCACTACTACAATAATCATTTGTAGGGGCGGCTAAAGATCGTTTATAGAGGCAGCTCAGTCAGCCGTTTTTACCATACCGTCTCTATAAATCATGTATTTATAGGGGCGATTCTCAGACTGTCCTTACAAATCGATTTGTAGAGGCGGCTGATGTTATCAGCCGCCCCTACAAATCGATTTGTAGGGGCGGCTACGGTACCAACTGCCCCTACAATATATTTTTTCATCCAAAAAATTCAAATTTACAATTCAAATTCGACCAGAACATATATTTTTCATACACAACTCCATCATGACTTATCTTCTTCTGTGATTGTACTGAAACTCAAATCTCTACAACATGAGTATTGGTCCAACTACAATGAACATATTACTTAATGCTGACTTGTTAGATGAGGAACTCTACAACATGAGTATTGGTCCGACTGACCATAAAATGCTATCATGCTGCCTAGATAGCTAAAGATGTTAATAGCTAAACAACAATGCAAAGAATCATATGCCAAGCCCCCATACTTGCATATTGCAAGAGTCTTCATAGTTGTCCAGGTAGGGCACAAAAACAATGTCCCCGAAAAATTCAGTTTTCTTCTTCAGCTCCACATTCACTTCCTTTCTGCCATGCTAGAGTTAAGAAACACCTTCAGCACAAGCACACAAAACAAATGAAGTAAGCTAAGCATTTGGGATTACATTGAAGTGTTTACTAGTGCAACGAAAAAATGAGCCACCCTGTTTGGTGACTTGAGGACAACAGACATCCATGTCTTCCTCACACCCATACACTCAGCAAAATGATTGGCTGATGACAGGATGCCAATGAAAATCTCAACTGGCTCATCAGGCCTGTAGCATCCTCCAGCACAAACCCCTGCAAGGGCCACAACAAACATAAATTAACTGGACAAGTAGAGGCCAAGTACCATACCGATAATCTCAACTGTCCCCAACCACTAATTATTTGAACTAACTACAATAGATAGTGCACGGCAATTAACAAGCATTCCCCAACATTCTTACTGCATGAAGTGGAGAAACATATGCACCTACAGTGCGGTAAGGAAACGAAGTGAAATTACAATAGGCATCAGATCCTATGATAAACAGACCACTGAGTTGTGCATTCTCAGCTGGCACAGAGGTCAGAGATTACCTCTATTATCCAAAAATAGGTCACTCTTGGTCATGGTAGGAGCCAAATTATCTTTGATAGGCACGACAGAAAAGCACTTATGAATATATAAAACTAGGCAACTAGCCCACAAGTTAATTTAATGTCATGCACCAAATCATCAAGGCCAAACTAATTTCAGAGGCAGTGTATTTGTTTTCTTTTGGATGGCATGAAGAAATCATTGTCATTCAATGGGGTCAATACGCACATGCACATGATCGGAAATGTCCTTGTTCGGCAAAACTAAGATTTGACAAAATTAATCTGATCGGAAATCACCTGAATGCACCATATTTGGCATGCATGCCATGCTGAAACCCTTAATTCCAACTAACATGAAGCGGCAAGCACAACCATTCTAGCATCTGTTCTAATCTGACAGTACTGAAACTAGTCTGAAAGAATGAGTAGGAGGAGTTTCAGGTTTAACCACATCAAGTCTAGAGTATAGAGATTAAAAATTTTCAATTTTTCACCACTTGTTTGATCATAGTAGATATCAGATGAAGTGAAAGAGATATACAAGCAAAAGCTGAAACACTACCTCGAATCTTCCCTTCAACTATTGCAGGACTGAACACCAATCAAATTGAAAGATTCCTGATTGGAGGAAGACAGAAGCAAAACGCCAACTACGAAATTTACAAACAGACCCTACTAACAGTACATAAATGAATAGGACGATGTTTTTATAAGACCTAGACCCTACTGTGATATATCAATAGCTGTAATACTCATTAGAGGTTGACAAACCAAACCATGTAACCTTAATCACAACAATTTATGCAGAGTTCATTCATGCAAGTACAAAGTAAACAAAGTTAACCCATAGAGGAGATCATCATGTTGTACCAAGGTGTTGAGATGTTGTTCATTTAAATAAGTAATCCATCATTTGTTCTTTACACAACCTTTTTCTTGAGTTTATTATTATACATATATGCTTTTGCATGATAAATAAATGTTGTGAAGTATTCAAAGTAAAAAAGGATGAACTGTTAAAACTAACATATTTCTGGGTTTTGGCATGAACTGTTAAAACTAACAACAAGCTAAATAATAGCAATATAGATCAATAGGTGAAAGTACAAGAGAAAGCAATCCAGTTTGATTGGCAAGCCTGTATTATTTGGAACTCATTACAACAACACGTGAAATAATAGCAGTATAGATTTATACACTTAAAATTGGTAAGCATAATACATTTATACACTTAAAACTTGCAATTAGATCAGATCCAATTACAGATAGCCAAATAGCTTAGTCGGACGGCATACCTGGGTGCTCCTGCAAATGTACGGCGTTGGGTACTCCTGCTCGACTCGTTCGAATGCGCTGGGCGTTGGACGACAGTGCCGCCTGGACGAGCAACCGACCACGGGTGTCCACGGCAAGTGCTGCTCAGGTGAGCTCCCACGGCACTAGAGCGCTCGACGCTCGTAGTATTGCCTCCCCGCGACCCGTGTCGAGCTCATCCTCGCCGCCGCACCCGCTTGCCAGATCTAGGCTCGTCCTCGCTGGATCAGGCTTCTCCTCGCCGGATCTGGTGGTGGCCACTCGGATCTGGGCTGGTCCTCGCCGGATCAAGCTCGTCCTCGCGGATCTGGTGGTGGGCGCCACCATGTGCTTCATGCGGCCTTCAGCAGCGCGCCGGAGGAGAGAAGGTGAAGGGGACCGCGCCACCAAGTCCCGCCACCGCTGGAGCTTGACGGGAGGCTACGCCACTGAGCCACGGCACCGAGCTCTGCCATTGTGCCTCCGCTGGGGGGAGGGGACAGGGTCCCGCAAGCCGCCGACGCAGGAGGAGGGGGGACGGGCCCCTGTGCGACTGCCGGCACTGGAGGAGGGCACCGAGCCCCGCGCGACCGCTAGGAGGCCGCGCCCTAGAACCCCCGCCACCCTAGGGTGCGCCGCCGAGTGCCGCCGCGCGGAGAAGAGGGGGGTGCGACGCCGTGCGCCTCCACTGGAGAGGGAGGTCCCATCACCGCGTGGGGGAGAGGGAGGGGCGGCGTGGGGGAGAGACAGAGGGGCTCGGAGGAGAGGGAGAGCGAGGGAGAGAGAGAGAGGGAGTCGAGACGGAGAGAGATGAGGGTAGTAGATATTTTGGATGTGTGACTTAGTGACTGTACCTGAGACATTTGTAGGGGCGGCTCAATCACCAGCCGCCTCTACAAATAGAAACACCGGGGGCGGCTGGTGAGTCAGTCGCCCCTGCAAATCCTATCCATTTGTAGAGGCGGCTCGTATCACCAGCCGCCCCTGCTGTTTTATTTCTAGGGGCGGCTGGTCTCGTGGATCCTGAGCACGTCATTGTAGGGGCGGCTCCATCACCAACCGCCCCTAAAAAATTTTATCCCGTTGCTACAAATCGTTTTTACGTAGTGTGCTTTTCTTGTTGAAGAACCCACCATTTGGATCAGCTAGAGATTAGAAAAGTTGGCTTTTAAATTACAAAGGCTGGAGCGCAGAAGCCATGATGACGTTTCAACTCGATCTACATCCCTAGATTGCATGAGGGTTATAGACTGAGAATATTAAAAGTAAACTGTAAAAACTACTGCTTGACTGCTTCCACGAGCTAGAGCTAGCCTGTTTGAATCCACCAATCGGCCCAAGTGGTCCAAGCGATGCACCGAGCACAATGATATCAGCCTCACGTCACTACTTTTCCACTGCTAGTTTTTGTGCGTTTGTCGCGATTCCCAGAGAAAATGCCCGCGTTTAGTTCAACAAAGTTCACTTGTAAATTTTGTATAGTGCACGATTCTCTACTGTAGCATTTCGTTTATATTTATAAATTATTATCCAAACATTGACTAATTAGACTTAAAAGATTCGTCTCGCAAAATTAAAACAAACTGTGTAATTAGTTTTTAATTTCATCTACATTTAATACTCCATACATTTACCTTAAGTTTAATATGATGAAGAATCTTCTTTTTATATAATGTACTTTTAAGAAACTAAACAAGAGCGCATTCGTACAAAGCACAGCTGTACGTACGTGTACGTGACAGAGGAATCCTTGACTCCTTGTTGCTTTCGGCTACGGCAGGACCAGGATACTACCGCTATATGTCAGATTGTTCAATTCAATCAAAGGGTTTAGGTGAGGCCAAGATCTCGGCTGAGCTGAAAAACACTATTCATATTAAAAATATTGTTTATATTGATTTATTGGGAGAAAAAAATACTATCCCAACTCCTCGGAAAATAAGCGCTCGTTTAGTTCCGCCGAATTGGCGGCGGCAGGAACACTGTAGCGGCACTGCAGATACAGTGCCGTTTTGTTTTTATTCGAAAATAATTGTCCAAACGTTGACTAATTAGGCTCAAAACGTTCGTCTCGCAAAGTACAACTAAACTGTGCAATTAGTTTTTGATTTCGTCAACATTTAGTACTCCATGCATATACCGCAAGTTTGATGTGACGGGGAATCTTCTTTTTGCATAGTGTAAAATTTGGGATTTCGTTGAAACTAAACAGGCAGTAAGCCGACTTCTTGCTCAACCGAACAATCGCTTGGTCAATTGTTTAAGTCGTCTGCAAGGTGGACCCGGAAGGGGCAGAACAAATCATATCGTTTTTTTCACCTCCGGGTTCGAGTTCCAGCCAGGGTGGAGGGGGCTTCCTGGTTGCTGCTGCGACGAGAGCTGCCTCGTCGGCGCTTCTGACTTTGTTCCGCATCGTTTGCTATGGGCTTTGTTGGATATATAATACTTATGCCGCAATTATATGTCTCTTGTGTAGTTGTGTGGTTGCGTTCTGGGGCCTTGTTTACATTACGAGTTTTTTCACTCTCTCTCCATCACATTAAATCTTTGGACACATGCATGGAGTATTAAATGTAGATAAAAAAATTACTAATTACATAGTTTTATTGTAAATTACGAGACGAATCTTTTGAGCCTAGTTAGACCATGATTGGACAATAATTATCAAATACAAACGAAAGTGCTACAGTGCCAAATACTGATTCCTAACTTCAATCTAAACGAGGCCTGGCTGGTGTTTTGAATTGCAATGTACTATCTTAGCAAATCTGAAAGACATTCTCTTGTCGTTAACAAAGCGTAGTAACCAAACTGATCGCGTAATCCCCAAGACATGACTCGTGAGCGACCATGCTCTATCTATATAGATATTGAGAAAAACGAAAAATCAACTAGCTAGGGCGTGGTACGTCCAAGTCCACATCGCGTGGCTTGGGAACCTAGAACTCCCCACAGGGCGCCTTTGCGTAGCAAGCCACGTACCCACTTATGAATTTGACTTTCGTCGAGAACCATGCCTGATTGGCCGATTCTATTTCTAGTGTTATATAATATACTCAGAAAGATCGGCAAAAGACCAAACAGCTTGGCTCGGCTGGACTCTGGACTCTCAGACAGTGAGAGACCCCACGTACGGCGAAATAAGAAGAAGAAGAGTTCCCAGTTCTCACACAAGCGGGAACCGATCGTTGAACTGCCGGTACCTACCTACCCAGCTGCAGCAGTAGACTCCGCTGGCTGCAGTAATAGTAATGTCAAGTGCCGAGACCTCAACAGCCTATTCGTTTGGTCATATCTGGCTTATAAGCCAATAAATAGTATTTTTATCTCACGCTAAATCAGTCAACAGTACTTTGCTTATAAGAAAACAAGCCCAACAACTCGTCTGCTTCAGGCCGTCAAGCCTCCACGTCCACACATCCGTCAATCCGAGCTGGTCACGCATGAGGTAAGCAGAGGAGACTCCACGCACAAGTTTCAACCCCGAGTACGCAGATCCACCTGTCCACGCCCGGTACCAGCCAGCACGAGCACCCCCCCTCTCGCGGTTCCGCGGCGCCGGTGCCGAACCTCCCGGCCTCCCCTCCCCCTCCCCCACAAGGCCACAAAGGCACGGCACGGTCAACCAGTCCCGCCCAACCAAACTATCCAAGGAGACGACGGCTCTCGGTCTGTCTGGTCTGCACGTCCACATCTGGAGCCCGTGCCGCCCCACGGAGATGCTTGCGGAGGGGGGGCTGGCTCACCGCTCGCGGTCACCGGACGGCCGGACGCGAACAGAGGCCGCTCGGTCACCATTTCGAGTTCGACAATTCCGCGAACGGTGCTGACCTGGGTGCTGGCGCGACGGGCGCACGAAAGAGGGGCGGAGAACTGTGCTGCTCTGTCCAGAGTCCAGTCCACGCCCTCGCCCGCTCCCGGCGCTATAAGTAACGGCTCGGTCCGCCGAGCCGAGCATTCCGCAGCACAGGCCACAGCAGAGGAGCAGACGCAGACGCAGACGCAGACGCAAACGCACTCGCACTCGCACTCGCCTCCTGTGTCTGCGTGAGTTGTGGTCGAGACTCGAGACATACTAGATACATGCACGCTAGCCTCGCCTCCTACGCCGCGGCAGCTATGCCGGCGCTCGACCTCCGCCCCGAGATGGCGCACGCGCACCAGCCCGTCATGTCGCCGTCGCACCACGGCTGGGACGGCAATGGCGCCGCAGTCGTGCCCACCCCTATGCCCAAGAGGTACTTACTACTCTGTCTCCATCTCCATGGCACAGTAGCTGCGTGCGTTCGTTTGGTGCCCCCGCCCCCGCCCTGGTTTCTTGGAGTTTGCCGTGGCGGCTAATGCCGGTGGCGACCTGTTTTTGTCGTGCAGGCTGGACGGGAAGGTGGCCATTGTGACCGGCGGAGCGCGGGGCATCGGTGAGGCCATCGTGAGGCTGTTCGTGAAGCACGGGGCCCGGGTGGTGATCGCGGACATCGACGACGCCGCCGGGGAGGCGCTGGCGTCGGCGCTGGGCCCGCAGGTCAGCTTCGTGCGCTGCGACGTGTCCGTGGAGGAGGACGTCAGGCGCGCCGTGGACTGGGCGCTGTCGCGGCACGGCGGGCGGCTCGACGTCTACTGCAACAACGCCGGGGTGCTGGGCCGCCAGACGCGCGCCGCCAAGAGCATCCTCTCCTTCGACGCGGGCGAGTTCGACCGCGTGCTCCGCGTCAACGCGCTGGGCGCCGCGCTCGGGATGAAGCACGCGGCGCTCGCCATGGCGCCGCGCCGCGCCGGGAGCATCGTCTCCATCGCCAGCGTCGCGGGGGTGCTCGGCGGCCTGGGGCCACACGCCTACACCGCCTCCAAGCACGCCATCGTGGGGCTCACCAAGAACGCGGCCTGCGAGCTCGGCGCGCACGGCATCCGCGTCAACTGCGTGTCGCCCTTCGGCGTCGCCACGCCCATGCTCATCAACGCCTGGTGCCAGGGCCACGACGCCGCCGGCGACGCCGACCTCGACCTCGACATCACCGTGCCCAGCGACGAGGAGGTGGAGAAGATGGAAGAGGTGGTCAGGGGCCTGGCCACGCTCAAGGGCCCCACGCTGAGACCCAAGGACATCGCCGAGGCGGTGCTCTTCCTGGCCAGCGACGAGTCCAGGTACATCTCCGGCCACAACCTCGTCGTGGACGGCGGCGTCACCACCTCCAGGAACCTGATCGGCTTGTGAATGTGATCCGTTCCATGGCTACGCACTCTAATTAGAGAAGGAAAAAAGTAGCTGTACTTGAAGTGATCGATTTCATTTGGTTGATTGATTCATCAACAAAAGTGTTGGGCGGGCTTGATCATCTGATGAGCATTGCTGCTGTTGCGTTTCATCAGCAATTGCATTTGCATTCGCCGAGCAGAACACTGAATTGTTTGATAGCCCTGTTCGGATTACCCTTATACGGCTTCTTTTTTCAGCCGGAACAGTATTTTTCTCTCCCAACAATTCAACCAGAACAGTATTTTCCAGCCAGTTTCAGCTAAGTTTCAGACCAGTGAACGGGGCGTCCCGTTCGTTGGTCTGAAACTTAGCTGAAACTGGCTGGAAAATACTGTTCTGGTTAAATTGTTGAGAGAGAAAAATATTGTTCCAACTGAAAAAAGCGGACAAGTCAAATATGGGGTAACGAATGTAACGAATGTCTCCTCGTGGTCCTGCCACGTCAATGAGGAACCATTTGTTGGATGCTTGAATAAGTCAGTACCTGTCCGTGGTACCAAGGCCACCGGGGAGGCGGGAATACTGCACTGCATTCGTGACTAGTAGCTGACAAAGTACGATTGAACTGTACCCATACAAAAGTTTTAAGCCCTGGGGGGTGGGGGCTCTCCGGCTGGGGCTCTGGATAGATTGGATGGCGCTCATGTTGGGGCCCACTTGTGATTGCGAGTGTTTCCGCTGAACTGTCCTCTCGCCCACACAGCTGTTCTGTTCAATAATACTACTAGCACACTAAGGCTGTGTTTAGTTTATGAATTTTAGAAATTTGGTTACTGTAGCACTTTAATGCTCATGTACGTATCGCAAGATTCAATGTGATGGTTACCGTAGCACTTTTTGAAAAACTTTTTGGAAACTAAACAAACACTAACTAATTGTATGTTCGTAAGTGGCAATTCAGTGAGTTCATATGAACAGTCTATGAACGAAACACTAGTATAAAATAAGCTCATCGTGTACACAACAAAAAGCAACACAAAAATGTATGTGGGGTAGGCGATTTGGTTTCTGAACTATGAGATGATAACGAAGATGGAACAAAGAAAAAAAGCTTGTGCTAGGACAGATTCCAGTCGCAGTTACAGAACTGAAAAGGCAAGACAAAGAAAACCTTTGTAGCTTAAAGAAAAGAAGATTTTTGGACAGAACGGACGGTGGGCTTCTGTATAGACCCGCAACCGTGTAGGGACCTCGATACGCAATCTGATGTGGTCACTGCATCGGTCATGATCCGGGAAGCGAACTGCTCCCACTAACCGCGATAATGTTCAGTTCAGACGTGCAAAGTCCTGCCTGGCCAGCACAGTTTTTGACGAGACTAATATATGTACCAGACGGCTGTGACCGACGCTGCAGCCGCAGCCGGCAGACCAGGCGTATTCAAGCAAGAACTGGTACTGGTTATTTATAGCTTCTTCTGTAACAAAATTTTCCTTTCCACAGACGAGAGTCGACATACATGAAAAGATAGTAGATCAACACCCTGTTCACTGATGCTGAAATTTGGTTTATGCTGATACTTATGCTGAAATGTGTGAGAGTAAAACACTGTTCTATAGTCAAAAAGTAGTTCTGAATAAGTTCAAGCGAACAGGGCGTAAACTTCTAAAGACCACATACTCCTATGCAGCGACGAAGTAAAACATGTGACGAGTTGGAAGAAGTATTTGCCAATCCCAAGGTCTTCCCAAAACTAACAACTCATGCCGTCTCAAAAAAAGAAACAAAAACAAAAACCTAGTCTTCACAGGGTACCTCGCCTCTCTGGTCTCAGACCAGCTAACAGCTATTCCCCGCGCTGGTTTCGCTGAGAGCTGCCTTGGCCGGCGACAACAGGGCTCCGAGCATGGCGGGCACATGTGCTCGCCATGTCGTCGCCATCCTGTTTGCTCTCAGCTTAACACTAAACAATAGAGGAGTAGGATACAAGGAAGTGTCCTGTGCTATCACATTGGACGGAGGGAGCAAATTGCATTGGTCCGGCGCTCCGGGTCAAGGGACAGAGCATTGGTACGGAGAATGTGATGGACGGAGATCGCTTTACAGGCAGCGAGAGAGACAACGCAGCGCTGCTGACCTGCTGGAACTCCACATCTTGTTCAGGATTTGTTGGCGTTGAAGTATACAGTAGTCAAGACCAAGACTCAGGACAGATAAGACACGTTCTGAAGCCTACTAGAGGTTGAATAAAGAGCAAACGTTCATTAGGCCATACTTGTGAGAGCTTCCCTCTCTCGTTCTGAGCTCTAGCTTCTTGATTCTTTGACAGAGTGATTCTAGTTTATTCTGATAGGGAAGCAGTATGAGTCTATGAGAAGAGTTGATTTTAGAGTGATTTTGGTGGGGGTTAAATAAGGAGCAAGTTTTTTACTTGCAACTACCCATATAAGTGGAGAAGTAATTTTTATCTGTCTTCCGTCAAAACCTATGTAGATTTTTTTTTAAAAAAGTAATTTTTAAGAGAGACTGCTTTAAGTAAGCTTATGTCCTCTTAATGAAATACTCCCTACATCCGAGAAAGAACGCATTTCTGTGTTCCTAGGAAAAACTTAGTGAACAAGCCAAATTATGCTTGTGCCCCTACTCAATTCTCTCTCCGATGCACAAGCATCCAAAGCCTACACCTCGATCCTGCTACCAAGCCTACAAGCGCTTCTCATGTCTTCGTAAAAGCAGTGAGCCTCCTACACACAACTACTTGGCACCCTAAAGTTGCATTCTTTCTCGGACATCAGCTTCTCTCTACAATTGCATTCTTTCTTAGACGGAAGGAGTACGCGCTAAGTGCATTCGTGAAAAAATGGCCACTGTGTGTGTGTGAGAGAGAGATGGGGGGGGGGGGGGGGGGTGTGGTATTGTTTCATGCTTCAACTTTCAACCCTTTCAACAACTAGACAAAGATATCGTTGTGGTAACGGAAAGGGGGTGGATTGGATCCTCTCGCTGAGATAAGAAAAGGTCGTCTACATGAGCATGCAAAACAGATGTGCTATTAACTGAAATCGAAATGCAGTGGGGGAATATATGCTCCCATTGGTGGGCGCGATGAGAGACGAGGGCTTCAGGAAGGAAGCGCAGAAAGCCACGAAATGGCGGTCCACGTGTGCCGGCCGTAAACTGAATCACTAGATTATTAAGGCATCTGTGTGCCCGACAGTGATGCAGCGTCTCGATTTTACTATGGAGCAGCGTCTCGACATTGATTTGACTTATGCCTCTTCTATCGTTTCAGGCTATAAGTAGGGTTCGGCAACGAGTCTCTTTTTTTCAGTCAGCCTAACCGCAGCCGTACGTGCAATGCGTGTGCGCGTCGCCCAACCGTCGCCGGCAGACCGGCGGGGGGGCAGAAGCGACGGCGGTCTCAAGCCACGCATAACACAGCCGGACAGGGACAAGCTCCCCCGCACGACAGAATCGCTGTCGCCTCGCCTGGTTTGAGGGCGCCAACACGGAACACGGAAGCGCCGGCGCGAGGTCTGGATAGATCGAATCGGAGAACCGGCCGGCTCCTTGGCTCGCTGCTCTGCTCCATGTGCGGATGTGCCGAACCAATCCCTTGCGTGCCTGAACCCTGGACGATTGTCAGAGGAGCAATGGCCGGCCCCGCTGAGACTCTGACTGGGCGTACGTGTACTTGCTCGACCACCCGTCGTCGTCCGGTTGTTCCGGCGTTAGGATGTTGCTGTTGTCGAGGGGATCTAACTCGGATGCCGTGACGGCGACACACTTTACAGCTGTTTACTGCAGGACAGGAGAATTTTCTTTACCCCAGACCCCCGCCGACAGGTTCTGTCCTTCCGTGAAATCTGCACGGCGACCCCGCCCTGAACTGAACGAGAACGGCAGTGAAGCCGGGCAAGTGCAGGATGGGCGGCAGTGGGAGTGCCTCTTTGGATTCAGTTTTTGTTTAGTTATTCCTCTTAAGTTTAACTCCTATTCTATCAAATATTTAAACACATGCGTAAAATATTAAATATAGATTAAAAATAATTAATAACACAGTTTACGACTAATTTATAAAATGAATCTTTTAAGTCTAATTAGTCTATGATTTGATAATGTGGTGTTACAGTAACACATGTGTTAACGATGTATTAATTAGGCTTAATAAATTCGTCTCACGAATTACTAATTTGTTCTTTTATTAGTATCCGATCACCCCTACGATACTCCCATCTGACACCTGATCGGGCACCCAAAAATTTACGCACTGCATTTAAACCAGGCCTCCGACAGTCGCGCTGGCGCTGGACTCGCAGGAGCGGTAAAAGTCGATTCGTTGCTGTCGCTGCCGCCGGGCCGCCCCGAAACAAACGGCGGAGCGCCGGAGGCTGCGCAGGAATTCATCAGCTTGTGGTTCTAGACTCGGGCTACGGGACTGCGACCTGCGGGGGTGAGATTTGGTTGGCACGACGCGCGGAGTTCTGTTCAGTTGCCGGACTCGTGTTTTGTGTTTTTTTTTGGCTCCGTGAATCTCCACTCCGTCTCGGCAGATGGGCATGTGTCACCGTTCGGCTGGGCTTGATTTCTTGGTTTCTACCTACCAGACTCTACTACAACGCTGTGAGAAAATAGAACGCTGTGATTCACGAGGAATGACTGAAGAGGAAACCAAGAGTTGCCGGACGTGGTATGAGTCTTCCGGTGATTGCTCAATTAACCACCCCGAATTCGTCGGCTCAGCCAGTAGCAATCCTGGGGTCGTGCCAGGGGAGCAGCAGCCAGCAATTGACGTTGATGTTTTCTTTAAAAAAGACCGGTAGGCAATGTACGTATATAGTCGTATTCCATAAGTTTTTTTTCTTCTTTTTGATTCGAAGTTTACTGGAGCCATGGACCAGTACAACTACTGGAGTCCAGTAGCCGATGGTACGTGACGCCCGACACAGCACGGGACACGGGTCGCGTCGCGTCGCGTCCTTCAGGAGGCGCCGAGGCGGGCCACGGACGGACGCCTGGACACAACCGGACCCCTACACTTGGTCCGGGGCCTACTGCTGCTAGCCTCTGCTACCGGTGTGGCTAGTGCCGACCGCCGTCGTGTCGCATTGAAATTGTCAATGGAGCAGTGCACCGTGCACGCCAGCGAGGCAGCGAGCGCCCTGCGCTCCCTAGGCCCCTACTCCTCTCTGCCGGTCTGTACTGTACTTCTGGCTCGGGCCAGATCCCGTGCGCGCGCCTGGCGTTTACTCCGTACGCTGCGGAAATCCTGTTCACCAAGCGCGGGGCGGCAGGATCGGTCGATGGAGTGGGACGGACTGTGGGAGACTGGGAGTAGCTCCTACAGTACACTACACGCTTGGGCTCTGTCTCTGGGTGTTCCCATGCGTCCTTGCTGTCTAGTATGACTGCCTGAGGGAGACGGACGCGGACCAGACAACAGAGGAGCAGAGAGCTGATGCATCTGGGCTTCCTAGCAGACCTACCTGAGGACTTTGATGCTACATGTCTCCTCATCCTATCTTTATTTATGTACCTAATCTATAGTATTATCTATGTTTATACACTTGTTGTTTGTGGCTTGGATTGTATTGGAAGTGATGGTCGTGTTTGATTGGTGGATCATTGGGACAAGGAAATTCATGGATAGGAGATATTTCACCCAGATGTTAGGTTTTGTGGTATGAAAAAATCTAGCGGACCGGCTTATCCATGTCTTATAATCTTTGTCATTAATAAATAAATTAAGGATTATTAGTATGCTATTTTAATTCTTAATAATTATGATGGTAGAATTAGTTTTGATAAGTGCGAATACGTTGATTAGTGCATGTTTCGTGTGCTAATTAGGATATTTAGTGGTGCTAATTAATATATTTTATTTAAATTAGTGATTATCATGACAAAAATAGTATTAGTGCATATTTATTAGTGTCTGATTAGTTCTTATTGTTTTTAAATAATAGATTTAATTAGTCAACTATTCTCATCCCATCCACTTTCGTCCATCCAACCAAACAGAAAAATGGCTCGTCCCATCCATCTAGCCAAACATACAACATGGATATCCTTATCTCAATATCTATGATCGTCATATTCCATCCAACTTGGTCCTTGAACCAAGCTAAAAGTGCATCTAACCCTTTAGCGGGTTTTGGATGATTGAATGACAACGTGATTAAAGGTCTAACCCATTTGCTAAGTATGAACAGATAATAGGTTATCTCACAGGTACTTAATGAAAGCCAAAATAATGTGTTGTTGTATAAACAATCTAGTTCAAGCACAAGACAACAATGCAAATGAAATTCATACAAAGACTTATTTATTGTGAGATTTTCATGTACTATGTGAAAGCAAGCTCGTAAGAATTAATTAATGAGACATGAGAGATTGCATATGGAATGGTCTCATATTTGAAGCTTGTTAAATTGAAATGAAAAATATAACAATACAAATGAATGGATGATTCAACACAAGATGTGACTTGATGGCTTGAGATGGTGAAGATAGCAAGGAAAGGCTTCGAGGTACTAAGTAAGGGTGAAGGGCAAGCAACGGCTTGGCGGCCGAAGAACCTAGCTAGGGTGAAGAAGAAAGTACTTGCATTTAGTTGAGGTACTAATCAAGCTATGATGGTCATGTCTATGTAAAGGATCAAATCACTATTGGAGTGTTTAATGGAAATGACTTGATATATTTGGGATTATTCAAAATTTGATGAATGGAATCAAGTCACATGCTCAAGATGGCTACGCTCAAGTGAAAAGATCAATATCAACATATTGACACCCTCACTTGATGAAGAGTGGAATACACGGCTTCGGTTGAAAGAGATCAACTCAAAAGGTTTAAATTCGTTATACTTTTAAATTTAAGTTAATAGGAATGTCATACTATTATGAGGGATGCATCATGTTGATAGATAATGTTTTATAAGTGCTCAAGCCAACCCATGTGAGTTTTTAGAGTGTTTGAGAGATAAAAGAGCTAACTGATTTTTGTTGGTCTAGCAATACCGATACCGGACATGTTCGGTATTTGCCCAGCAATGACAATATTGTTGATCTCGGGTTGGTTCGTCGGGAGTTCCGACGGTCGGGAGTTCCGGCAATGGTCGGAAGTTCCGACATCTCATGCTTAACTGACTTGAAAAGTTCACTGTGGTGGTCATACCGGACGTGTCTGGTATGGATGGCCATAAGCCAATGGCTATTTTTCAAATGCCTTGAGGGTCGGGAGTTCCGACGGTCAGAAGTTCTGGCATGAGTCGGGAGTTCCAACACGTCACATACTTTAACCCAGTTACCATAGTTTTCAAATGTGTTGAGGGTCGGGAGTTCCAACGGTCGAAAGTTCCAGCACTCATCAGGAGTTTCGACGCCTCACAACGTTACTGTAACTCAGTTACCGTTGGCGCAGTATAAGTCATACTGGACGTGTCCGGTATGGCAACGGCTATATAACGGCTAGTTTTTCCAAGAGGGCTATAAATACCCCAAGCCTCCACCTTTGGAGGCTGTTGATTCTGCTGATACACATACACATTTTTTAGCCTTGCCAACTCTCTCAAACCCTCTCTTAGTGAGTGTGTGATCCAAATAGCAAAATCCATTTGTGGGTTAAGAGAGAATTTGAAAAAGAGAGCAAGCCACCACTTGAGCACTTGTGCATATTGTCTATTTCATGATTCGCATTTGTTACTCTTGGACTCTTCGGTCCTAGACAGTTAGGCGTCATCGGAGAGCACCCGAGAGATTGTGGTGTGCCTTGGAAAGTTTGTAATGGTCGATTTCGCTGCCTCAGAATCAACTAGTAGAAGGAGGAAAAGGAGTTGGAAAAGACTCCGCCTAGAGTGACCTTCATGGTATCCTCTAGGGCTGACCTTCGCTGGGTCACCCGTAGCCCTCTCAATGGAGAGTAGGACTCGAACGAGTCCAAACTTCGGTAAAACAAATATCATGTCTCAATTCGCATTTTATTTTATATTTGCGTTGCTCTTGCTCTTGTGTAGGTTATCTGTGTATATTGTCATATCTAGTAGGTACCTGCAATTTGATTTAAAGTTAGAAATTGAAAGAAGTAAGTTTAGGGTTGTTTCACTGAAACCATGTATACCGGACACGTCCGGTATATATACCGGATACGTCCGGTATTGATCACTGTGCCAGGCTGTTCTGCTGAACACGTGCATACCGGACACGTCCGGTATACCTACCGAACATGTCCGATATTTTCTACATGTGCTGAATATATTCATTCTCTGTTCTAACTTTGTATTGCAGGGTTGTAGCTTCTAGATATATTCTTTATACCTAGTATACCATGTGGCTAACTTATGAGGGGTGGTACTACTCTTTATTTGGAGTTTACATTTTAAAAACTCCCTTTACTAATCGTTTCTGCATTTAAAAGTGTTAATTTTTAGAAACACCTATTCACCCCCCTCTAAGCAGCATCCTAGGTCCTTTCAATTGGTATCAAAGCAAGGTTCTCACCTAAAGCTTTACCGATGTGAGAAAAGGATGTCGACGCCTATCGAGTTGGAGCCGGTGCTTCTCCAAAATGATGGTTCAAACTTTCTACCTTGGTCAATTCATGCACTCAATGCTTTTAGGGATATTAGTCCTCTTATTGAGCATATTGTGGATGCAAGCATACCTCTTTCTATAGTTGATTGGAGCAACTATAAAAATTTGTCAAAAGGGAAAGAGATATGCATGCAACTCAATACTTAAGCTATTAATGTCATGTTGAGTACATTGAGTGTAGAGGTTCAAGATGAGGCAATCTTCAATGGACAACCACCTCCGAAGAGTGCTCATCTCATTTGGACTAGACTTTTTGATTTATATGGAAAATCCAAATATGATGATGCACTTGAGATCAAGTCAATGGAAAATATGTGCATTGTGTCTTCATACAGCGAAGAAGCCTCACAAGACCTCAAGAGCGCCGAGCTAGAGCAAGAAGTGCAAGCAGCGCATGACCTGCTATCTACCTACACATACCAGACGTGTTCGGTATAGCCGAGGCAGCAGAGCAGCAAGCACTGTTTGCAACGATGCTCAAGCCCGATGGTGACCAAGTGATGAGTCAACCTCAGTATCTCATGATACTCATCACTTGTGTCGCATGGCCAAGAAAAGCAAGAAGAAGAGTAACAAGAAAGATCAAGAAAAGAAGAAAGCACAAGTAGTTGATCAAGATGAGAATGATGTTGAAGTTGAATACAACTACAACCTTGATCATCTCAACCGCAAAGACAAGTTCATCATCATGAAGATAGTTGAAAAGAATGATGAGCTTGAAGAAGAGATTGAGAAGCAAGAGCAATCACTTCAAAAGCAAGAATTATTTCTCATCTCCAAGATGGAAGAATTAAAGGCTCTAAGTGAAAGGTATGAAAATTATCAATTGAGCATTCTTTAGTTACTAACTCCTCTTCTAGTGTTTCACAACTAGAGAAGGAAAACTTGGAGCTCAAGGCAAGGCTAGATGAACTATCAAGCAAGTATAATGTGCTATAAGCAAACTATGTTCATATAAAGTGCTCTCATGATGAAGTAGTAGAATCAGGCATCATGCTTGAGGTAGCTCATGAGGTTGTGATCATATTGGTAAAATTTTCTCAACCTCTTACACATTCACTCACTAGTATACCATCTCAATTATATATTTCTTGTACTAATGAATGTGCTCCTCAAGCAAGCCAATCTTTGATTGAGCTAAATCTCATAGAAAATATAGAGCTCAAAGAAGAGGTGGAAAGATTAAACAAAGATGTGATTCAGTTGAAGGGTAAGGAGAACGCACAACCTTCTCAAAATAACCGTGATAACATGGTGAAGAAGCTTGAGAAGGGTTCAAATCTTGCTTCCTCCAAAACCCAACAAAAGAATCACACCTCAAGCAAGACCAACACAACCAAGAGCAAGAAACATGGAAAAAAGTTATGCTATGGTTGTGGATTATATGGACATGAGTGGGCCATGTGTCCACATAAGAGTTGGGCCAACAAGTGTGAAGTGGCCGAACAAAAGGCCTCAAATAAGTTGGCCAACCAAAAGAAAAGTGATGGACAAAGCGCTTGTCTCATGAGCAAGAAATTGGGGCATCCTACCAAGAAAAGCCCAATGTACAAAGAGGTAAGAAAAGAAGCCCAAGTTGCAACAAGAAGATGCTATGGATGCAATGAGATGGACCACAAGGTTGATAAATGTCCATACAAGCAAAACAAGCATAGGGCAAACAAAGGCCGCATATGCTATACTTGTAGAAGAAAAGGGCATCTAAGCTAATAATGCCCAAATGGTAACGCTCCTAAGCCAAACACATTTGTTTATAATGATATGCTTAGGAAGACCACAAATGGAGTTAGCACTAGCAAGGTGATGTGTTCACCACAAACTAGTGCTAAAACCATTTGGGTGCCTAAGCACTTGTTGACTAACCCAAAAGGACCCAACAAGAGTTGGGTACCAAAGTGTGCTTAGGTTAATGATGTAGGTACTTGGTGATGAGATGAAGGCTTCGGGTTGGTTGAGCAAGTAAATTGAAAATATTCACTCAATCTATCAATCAATTCTCATCATAATCTCCTATATGGTTGACCCGAAGATAATTTAATGAATATATCATTTACTTTATCCTCACCATTGGTAACAAGTACCTAAACCCCATAGCATAGCCACTTTGTATATTTTGTGCACAATGGCTCACAATTAAGTCTATTTGTGAAATTTTTAAAGTGGCTAATAAGATTTAATTGAAAAGTATTTTATTTTGCCATATGATGCTTTTAATGGCTCTCTAGTGGAGCAATTTATTTGTTGAGATGCAGGGCTTAAAATAAATACTATCGCTAAAATGAAGAATCACAAGTAGCGGGTTATTTGCTTCTGTCCTCACTTATCAGACGTGTCCGGTATGAATAGGGGCAGAAATCAAGTGTTTCTATTCTACGTATTTCGGATGTGTCCGGTATACCTACCGAACGTGTCCGGTCTTGCAGAAACCAGAACATTGATAGGATTGCAACTGAGTCTTTGATCCACATATTTTCATATATTCTCAATTTACTCAGAAGCTTGTGGTTTACCAAATCTAAGTGAATTATGAGCATCTCTTGAACTCAAATCCTGAATATAGCAAATTATTTGGTTGTGGTTCAAAATAGAAAATTGACTCCCAAATTCTTAATAGAATAAAGTGCTAATTGAAAGTCATTCAAATTACTTAAAGCACTTATTTAGGGGAAGCTTAGTTTTTATTTTGCACCTTGTGGACTAACAAATTTATCTAGCAGTCTTTGTAGTCCTTAGGATGAAAAATTGATTTCGTATCTAGCATGATTATTTGACAATCAAGGTCAACATAAAGATTATCATGCTATGTATCTTCTTAGTGGTATTCTTGTGGGCTCAAGGCAAAGGTATATTTTTACATACATGCATTGTAATTGCATCTAAGGCCCTTTATATGTTAGAATGTGCATTTGTGTGACATAGGAGAGATGTTTTCAAAACTTATTACTAGCATGTGTAGGTGGTGTGAATTTGAAAAACAATTTGAATCTTGGTCTTTGTGACCTAGCCTTATCATGTGATAATTATAGCTCTCCTTGATTATTTGATTGGCTAATTACACATGACATGGCTTTCTTAAGTCCACAATCTACTATGTCTCACAATCTCTCTCTCAAGTAATCAAAATCTATATATGCCAAATATTTGGAAAAGAGAAGTGCTACTCATGGCATTTGGATAAGAAAAGTATTTACACCTTGTTTGGATCAAGGACATACATGTTTTTGGATCAAGAAATGATATAGAAGGGGATTGAAATTAAGTAAATGTAATTTGAAAAAAGATCAGCCAGCTCGCAAATACCGGACGTGTCCGGTATGCCTATCGGACGTGTCCGGTATGAGCGGGGTTATAAAACGGGTGGTACCCCTTTGGCCAAGTTACTTTTCCCTCCTTCCAGCCAACCTAGCCGCCTCTCCTCGACCTCCATTGGCAATTTTGAGTTTCCACCGTGAAAAGGAAGAGAGGGAGATTGGATCGGAGGAGATTTGCATCAAGATCGAAGACTCCGGGACTTGGATTTCCAATCGTATCTTCATTCACTCTCACAAGGTACCCTAATCTCGGACCTCATCCGATCTAAGTGGTTAGGGCATGATTTTGGAATTCCTTCGATAGAGATGCTACATTACTTGTCTAGAAGCAATGCCCAAAGTTTGGATTGGATTGGTTGCAGATTGAGCGAAGGACCCCGGTTAGGGTTGCTGTCCGCTCATAGCATACCGGATGTCCGGTATGGGACATTAGAGCAGATTTTGCTCCCTTGTTTCAATCTTCTCTGTGGTTGATTCTTAGGACTAAGTTTAATTGTCTATTGTATTTTGTGAACTTTTTTGACCTAGTTTGGTTGAGGTGATTACAAAGCATAGGATAATTACTATTATTTCTATGTTTCAACTAAAATAAGCTATTATTTAGGCATGTATCTAAAATTTCTTACAAATCTTTGGATATAGGACAGCAGCTATGAACAAAAGATAGGAGCCTAGGTCCAAGCATAGGCATGATCTAGCTTTGGAGAAACACAATAAGGCAAGATAGGAATTGCATCCCCGATTTAGTCAGCAGGAGCAGGGTAGTAGCATGGTACTCTCCAGGGCTACTAGGGGTACTCGATAGTACAAAGAGGGAGACAATAGTTCTTCCTCTGATACAGGTATTGATGAGTTCAGAGTGGAGCCTAGAGAAGATAGAAAGAGGAAGAGCACTGACAGAGGATCAGATTATGACAGCTCAGATAAGGAGCAGGAGATTGAGGAGGAGCCGGTACCTCCATTTCAGCACCAGCCTGGTCAAGGTATGCATTATGGTCTTCTTGAGACATGTCTGCCTAATGTGCCCTCTTATGTTTCTAGAGTTGACTACAGGGGAAAGGGCATGACCAGGAAAGCTAGAGATGAGAGAAGAGTAGATCCGAGAGGCTTACCTAAGGTTTAGTATGATCACTGCTTCTAGATAGCCTTTCACATGGACTTCTACTCCAGTGTGATTCTCACCAGCAACCATGTGGTAGCCAAATCTTAGTGGATAGACTAGCAATATGTCAGAGAGTTGTAGAAGGCCTCAGTTGATCATGTTATTGCCATTTGTCAGCGCACAGGAGTTTATGAGATCATGGAGTTCCAGCATGACTAGAACATAGAGGTGGTAGCTTAGTTTTATGCTACTCTATTCATTGAGGAGGATGAGAGGCGGATGCACTAGATGCTTGAGGGCTAGTGGTACAGCGTTGATTATGATGTATTCGCTGCCTAGCTTGGCTTCTCAGAGGATGATCTCCAGAGGGATAAGATTCACACAGAACAGGTACTTCCTCCAGAGCAGCTGGCCTACATGTACCCACTAGGAGGTGAGAGAGGAGAAGTGGGCAAGGTTCTAGGTCTTCACCCTACTTATAGATACCTAGACATGATGTTCAGGAAGACCATTTATTGGAAGGATGGAGATAAGGGAAACATCACAGATTACTCCAAGAACCTGCTCCATAGGATGACACCTAATGCTCGGCCCTTCAGCGTTTTTGACTTTATCTGGTGTGAGATCTGGACTGTAGGTGAGAGGCCCCTCAAGGGCTGTGGTTTTGCTCCTTACATCATGCACATGGTTGAGAAGGTCATAGGGCATACATTTGAGTATGACAAGGTACAAAAGGCCTTGAAGATTGTTGCAAACTTGCCTAAGGTTGGGGTACCTCTAGTAGGACCACGAGGAGGAGCAGCAACACTAGAGGCAGATGCACCTATAGGTGGTGTAGTAGTAGAATGAGCTTCCCCTCTACCACATGCTCCTTCACGTTCTTCTTCACATCACCGTAGTCCTCCTTCTCCTATTCGCAAGATGTTCAATGCTATTTTTGAGATGTGCAAGGACATACGGATCTGTCAATAGAAGGAGAGGGAGACTAGGAGGAAGAATACTTGGACTTTGAAGCAGATTGCTTCTAGACTTGAGGTTGATCCTCCTAGGTCTCCTCTATCAGATGAGGTAGCTGGTGAGCCTGAGACTGAGGAGCAGCAGCAGGGTAGGTACAACATAGAGTTTGCTAAGTTCCTTTAGCGATAGCAGCAGCAGCAGGCTTTAGAGCACCCTGGCACTTTACCACTATTAGCTCAGGTGCCTACTCACTCTCAGGCATGTCCTAGTGTTGCAGATGAGTAGTTTCTATGACCCGTCTGGTGTAGGTAGTTTCTCATCTAGCTGGTGCTACACGCTCATACTAGTGGAGTGACCTCACGGGTAGTTTCTATGACCCGTCTAGTGCGGGTGGTTCTCATCTAGTCGGTGGTACATGCTCAGATGATGAGGATGCTGGTAGAGATGAAGCTGATGGTGAGTGATCATAGCTGTCAGAGATAGCTTGCAGCCCCTTTGTCTTTAGTATGTCATTGTTGGACCTTTGTGACCTCACGGTTCCCCAAAAACCCTCGAATGCGAAAGGGTGGGGAAAGTGCTTTATAACTACTCTGCCGCATCCTTCGCTCCCACCTTTGCCACTTTGCCATTCCATTTACATCCTCAATCCTCGCGTTTCCAAATTTGCATCCACATTTGCTTCCGCCGCCAAACCCCAATCACATATGAGAGATGGCACTGAAGAAGAGAGCTGCCGAATCGAAGAAAACTAGCCCCAAAAAGGCGAGCGTCGGCGCCTGGCGTGACGAAGAGTGGGTGCCATCGTGAATGGGAGAGGCGGAGCTTAGCAAATTGGTGGAGGCTGGCGTTCTTCCTGACCGTGCTACCACCGGATGGCGGTCAGCCCTTAGTGAGTCCTTCCCAATGCCTCATACCGATGAAGTGGTGGTATTCAAGGATTATTTCTGGCGCGGGTTGGGATTTCCTATTCATCCATTCCTAAGGGATCTATTGGAGCTCTAGGTGGTTAGTCTATGCAACCTCCATCCCAATACCATTCTTCACATCCCAATCTTCATCCATTTCTATGAGGCATATCTCAGAATCCTCCCCCACTTCAACCTTTTTTGTCACCTGTTCTGGCTAAAGAAGAGAGGCGGCGGTGGTTCTAAGGTGGTCGATGGGGTGTACCTTTAGCTACACGATGGGATGGCGGGCGAGTACCTTACTGTGCCGCTGAACACATCATTGAAAGGGTGGAACGCCAGGTGGTTCTACATGAAACAGAGCCACCCAGCCGTCCGCTACGACATCGACCACATCCTAAAGAGCCAGAGGAGCTGGTCAAAGACACCAAATAGTGCTGACATGGAGCAAGTGAGGGAGCTTCTTGCCTTAATAGAGGGCGTGAGGACCAACAGTGGATTGGTAGCAATGAGCTTTATAGTATGCCGCGTGCAGCCCTATAAGGAGAGGGCGCACCTAGCCTTCGAGTTCAAGGGGGAGACCTACGGTACCCAGGAGAGGCCAGAGATGCTATCGAGGAACATTGTTGAAGAGTGGTCTACAGAGCAATTCACTCCGTTTGCCGCATTCAACATGTCAGGGTATACAAAGCCCTCCAACTGTAAAAATCTGCCTCCTCAGGTAAACATCTCAGCTATACATTCCTTATGCTTTTTATCCTTTGTCATTGCCAAGCAGTGGACTGATTCACTTATGCGAAGATCCACTCATAGGATAGGATGGTGTACTTTTCCGGTGTGCCAAAAGGTGATTGGCCACCAGCGGTAGATGCATGACCATCGGCTTGACCTGAAGAAAGTTCTGTCGATGTTTCTTCGGAGTCCGGAGGTATGGATGCTGGTTGGATGGAGAGTCCTCCCCCGGTGTTAGAGAAAGCCTAGGGAAGAGGGTAGCGGAGGATAAGCCAACCCAGAAGAAGAGGAAGATGACGGCTGCTACTCCCTTCAAACTAGGCAACATCTCGCTTGGTGATGATCAGACCACTCGAACACGAAGGACCATGGTGTTCGATTGGTCTAATGACGACAAAGTTCCAATGGCTCCTCCACTGAGCATGAAGGAGCCTCCGTGCAGCACACGCACGGAGGATCAATCAAGGGGAGGCAAAGAAGTCCTCGAGCAGCAAATGATGGAAGTCCCCACACAGCAGACGATGGGAGTCCCTATGGGGCGAGTGAAGGGTCGAGATGGCGGACTAGAGGAGGGTGAATAGTCTTTTCTAAAATTAATCGTGTCGGCTAACCGAAACAAGTGCGGAATTATAACTATCGGTCTAGCCAAGACTACACCCCTCTATCTATGTTCTCTAGCACCTTCCAAAGATACTAATCAAGCAACAGAGGTGCCAGGCTAGCTAGAGCTCAGCTAACCAATTCTAGGAGTAAGGTTACACAAACCTATGCCACTAGTACTTTAAGCAACAAGGGAGCTCCTACACATGCTAGTAAGCAAAAGCACAAAGCTAACTAAGCTCACTAGCAATGCTCAATAACAAGGCAACCAATGCCTAATTAGAGAGCGCAAAGACTTAGCTACACAAACTAAGTAATGTGACTAACAAGGTTACTAAAACCAAATTAGCCACGCAAGGGAGCTACTTCTATGCTACACAAGCAAGAAGGTAATTAGCAAGCTACACAAGCTATCTAATTACAAGAGCAACTACACAAGCTTAATATGTATAAAAGTAATTGCAAGCTTGTGTAACGGGGATGCAAACCAACGGGAAGAATAAGGTTGACACGATGATTTTTCTCCCGAGGTTCATGTGTTTGCCAACATGCTAGTCCCCATTGTGTTGACCGCTCACTTGGTGGTTTGGCGGCTAGTTAGCATCACCCGCTAAGCCCGCATGTCGGGCGCCGCAAGAACCTACCCCTTGAGTGAGGGTAGCTCAATGACACGCTTTACTAGAGTTGCTCTTCGTGGCTCCTGCAAGGCGAGCACAATGCCCCTCACAAGCACTTCTCCGGAGCACCGCACAAGCTTCTTGCACGCTTCGATGGAGACAACCACCAAGCCATCTAGGAGGTGGCAACCTCCAAGAGTAACAAGCACCACCGGCTTGCAACTCGATCACCTAGTGCCACTCGATGCAACCTCATAATGCAATCGCACTAGAATCGCTCACTCACACAATCGGATGATCGCTATCAAGTATGTGTGAGATGGAGGGCTCCTAAGCACTCTCAAGCATGGACACAAAGTCCCTAAGGTGCTCAACTTCAGCCATGGCCGAAGGCCACTTCTATTTATAGCCCCAAGGGCTAAACTAGCCGTGACCCCTTTACTGGGCAACTATCGGGTCGACCAGACGCTCTGGTCGTGTTGACCGGACGCTAGACCTCAGCGTCCGGTCGCCCACAGACGGCCACATGTCCCGATTCCAATGGTCACTTGACCTGACCGAACGCAACAGCTTCAACTGACCGAACGTAGAAACCTCAGCGTCCGGTCATTTTCAATAAGCTCCCCGAGGTGTATTTCTTCGACCGAACGCGTCCGGTCCACCTTGACCGGACCCTGACCAGCGTCCGATGCAATACCCTAGGTACTGTGCTGACCAACCAGCTCGACCGAACATATGCTGCCAGCGTCCGGTGCTTTCAGACCCAGCGTCCGGTCAGTTGACCGATGCCAGCGTCTTCGCGATCAACTCGTTTTCACTTCTAACTTCTTCACCCTTACTCCAATGTGCCAACCACAAGAATTTGCATCCGGTGCAATAGAAAATAGGCATTCCATTTTCCCAAAAGCACCGAATCCATCTCAACCCTACAAACACCACCTTCTTTGTAAATGTGCCAACACCACCAAGTGTACACCACCATGTGTATGTGTGTTAGCTTTTTATAATCATTTCCCAAAGGATGTTAGCCACTCAACTTGCCACGCCACTCGATCCTAGCGATGATGCAAAGTTAGATCACTCGAGTGGCACTAGATGACCGATATGCAAACAAGTTTGCCCCTCTTGATAGTATGGCCATCTATCCTAAACCTGGTCATAAACTTCTCTACACACCTATGACCGGTGAAATGAAATGCCCTAGGTTATACCTTTGCCTTGCGCATTCCATTCCATCTCCTCCAATGTCAATGCAACACATGCACCAACACGATCAACAATGATATGATCCACTTCATATCATCACGTGATCATATTGGTTCATCGATCTTGACATTACTTGCTCTTCACCGTTGCCATCGTCCATCGGCGCCAAGTCTTGCTCAAGCTTCACTGCCACACGGTCCATCACTCCAAAACCTTCGACTTGCCCTTCACGCTTGCAACCGGTCCATCAAGCTAAGTCTTGTCTTGATCTTCTCCACCTTGATCACATGACTCAATGTCATGTTTCATGTGCATTTAAGCTCCTTCATCATCACATGTGTGAGCTTTGCAACATCTCCAAGCCATTTTCACCTCCATGGCATATGTTGCTCACACACATGTACCTGTGGACTAATCACCTGTGTATCTCTCATAAACATAATTAGTCCACCTAAGTTGTCACTCAATTACCAAAACCAAACAAGGACCTTTTAGTGAGCGACAGGAGTCCTCGAGCAACAAGCAGACGTAAACCCAGCATGGTAGGCGGAGGGGGTCCTCGAGCGGTAGATAGAACAGAGGTCAACTATGGAGAAAGCAGGACCTCCCCCTAGAGCATGAGAGTCGACCCCACGGCTGTGCCTGGGGGCTCAGGCAGGCACTGTCGGTTCAAGAAGTTGAACCGGCAGACCAAACCATAAGTACCCTTGTCTTAGAGTTACTTTGCTGTAGTTTCTTAATTTTTCTAGCGACTGATGAGTCGATCTGATGCAGTGCAAAGCATACAGAGGATCTAACCCCACCAGTCCGAACTATCAAATAGTCGGGGGCTAAACCCGGGGTGGAAGCAATGCTAGCGGAGGAGTCAACTGTCACCGCTGGTGAACTTGGCGGTGGTGAACAATTGATGCTAGCAGCAGACGAGTCGACGATGATACCCAAGGCAGTGGCGGGAACCATTGGGTCTTCGGGAGCAGAAGCTGGAGCTACCGGTGGTGCGTCGAAGTCTAGGGCAACGAAGCCGGTGGTGGCCGAGGAGCAAACGATGCCCCCTGAGGTGTCATCAGGGATGGTCGAACCCACTGTCCGGCCATGGAGCCCCCCAATGGTGCCTCGAGCTACGACGGAAGAGGATGAGGTGGAAGAGATTGAGTGCACTGAACCTTGACTCCAATCCATCCGAATCCTCCACAAGCATGGTGACAAGGTGGTGGTTATCGAGGAGGAAGACACCACTAGGGAGATGAAGAGACTGAAATCCACCGTGGCCGGAGTAATGAAACAAATCGAGGTCAGTACTGCTTTTGGAATGCTCGACTATGATGTTGGAGATCAGACTTCATCATTAGCATTGTACATTTGTAGGGGATAACTCAAACTACCGAGCAGCGGCACTAACTGATAAAAAGGATGGAACCCCTCACCGAGGAAAATGAGAAACTCAAGGAGGCGATGAACCTCTTGGAGAGAAACATCCAGAGGGCTCGACGTGAGCGAGACCTTGCAGAGTCCAACGCGCGGGACCTAAAATATCAGAGGGGGTCCTATCCGGGCAGCTGGCGGCTACGTCCGAGCAGCTATGGAGCAAGTCCAAACAGCTGACCACTATCTCCAAACAACTGAGGGATGCCTCCAAATAGTTGGAATAGAAATCCAAACTGCTCAGAAGTGTATCTGAGTAGAAAATAGGTACGATATATCAGTGAATGCACTTTGTATTGCTGAACAGCCATATTTTTTGTGATAACTGTTGTGCTTGTAGAGCAAGATGTGGAGCTCGGCCAACTGCGTCAAGCCAACGAACAACTTTGATAGGAGAAGGCGAAGGAGTCAGACCGAGCAGACAAACTAGCCGAGGAGTTGAAAGGTGAATACCTCTTGGTCGGAGTTACTGTTGATGTAATTTCCTTGTACGATGGAACATTATAATGCTTGCAAGCTACCGTCATAAAGCCAAGGCACAGTTTGATGTGCTGGTGCAAGAGGCTAGGACCCAAAGGGATAACTTCAACACTGTAGTCACTGCAATTAAACCGGTGCCCGACTACGTCGACCTGGAACCAGCTCCTTTGCCCGTCGACAGGCGGCGATGTTCGGACACCATCATCTAGAGGTGCATAGCGGCATGGGAGAACTTCAAGATCTTCAACCGCGATGCCATTATGACCGTCGCTACTCACACCCTTGCGGTGATTCGGTCCCACTACCCAACCATCAACCTTCAGGCAATAGGAGGCGGGTTCATCGAAGGGCTGAGCAAGGCAGAAATCCAGCAGCTAGAGGATGAGGTGGAGGACACAGCGAAGAAGCTGGCCGGTGATATAGACTTCTTTGGCGAGATGAACGGTGATGGCGGAGCACAATGATCTGCTTGGGGGTATTATCTGTAATTTCTGGACAGTGTAGTTAGAACGCGTGAAAGCGCAAAAACACTTATGTATATGATAAATGTTATAAGGTGCATGTGTATGCAGTTAGCTTGTATTTCAGTGAAAAAATCTTCATAGTTTTAACCATAACGCAATTATATGTAGTATAAGTAGCGTCCAAGCAGTTGGTTTGCTACTGAACCCCATGGCCTCGGCTAGCCCATAGTCCATAACATTGAGCACGGAGCCCGTGCACGTGTAGGAGGAATAGGCGTGACCAAGGAACCATAGCCGACCACCCATAACGCAGAGCACGGAGCCCGTGGCACGTGTAGGGAGAGATCGAAGACTGGGTCTTCTCCATAGAGAATAGAGCGGAACATCAGCTGCTCAGCGGTTATCGAAATAACTTGGAGATATAAGTAGTATGAGCAGCGCTCGAGCAATTAGTTCTGAGCTAAGCTCTCAGCCTTGGCTAGCCCATGGTCCATAACATCGAGCACGGAGCCTGTGGACGTGTAGGAGGAACAGGCGTGACCAAGGAACCACAACCAACCACCCATAACACAGAGCGCGGAGCCCATGGCATGTGTAGGGATAGATCGGAGACTAGGTCTTCTCCATAGAGAACATAGCAGAATGTGAGCTACTCAGCAGTTATCGAAATAACTTGGAGATATAAGTAGTATGAGTGGCGTCCGAGCAATTAGTTCTGAGCTAAGTTCTTAGCCTTGGCTAGCCCATAGTCCATAACATCGTGCGCGGAGCCCGTGGACGTGTAGGAGGAACAGGCATGACCAAGGAACCACAGCCGACCACCAATAACGCAGAGCGCGGAGCCCATGGTGCATGTAGAGAGAGATCGGAGACTGGGTCTTCTCCATAGAGAATAGAGTGGAACATGAGCTGCTCGGCGGTTATTGAAATAACTAGGAGATATAAGTAGTATGAGCGGCGTCCGAGAAATTAGTTCTGAGCTGAGCTCTCAGCCTTGGCTAGGCCATAGTCCATAACATCGAGCGTGGAGCCCATGGACATGTAGGAGGAATAGGCGTGACCAAGGAACCACAACCGACCACCCATAACATAGAGCGCGGAGCCTGTGGCATGTGTAGGCAGAGATCGGGGACTGGGTCTTCTCTGAAAAGAACAGAAAAGAAAGTATGCTGCTCGCCAATCGGCGAAATATCTTGGAGAATTGGAGCAAAGTGTTTGGTGATTTGGAGATAACCGTTTGGTGATTTGGAGAAAACTTATTCGGTGATTTTTGGAGAAGACGTGTTCGGCGATTTGGAGAAATCGTTCGGCGATTTTGGCGAAAACGTGTTGAACGATAACGTTGGAGATTTGGAGAAACATGGTCGGCGCAGTTATGACGCTTTTGAATTGGAGTTCGCTATGGAGTAGCATAGAGCTTGGCGACCATAAGTGGGGGGTAAACCAAAATGGAGAAAAAGTGGAGACAAGTAATGGAGACCAAAACTTTATTCCACATAAAGTGGAGAGTACATATCTGGAGCGTTTCAAGGATAGAAACATATAAGGTGCTCGATGTGCCATGAGTTGGGAACATCGATTCTATCTAAGTCACATAGGCGATAAGACCCTGGTCGGGTGACCTCTTTGACAATGTAAGGCCCTTACCAAGGGGAGAAGAGCTTGTGCATCCCTTTGGTTTTTTGTTTTCTGCGGAGAACGAGGTCGCCAACACAAATGAACGACCTTTGACGTTGCGGTTGTAGTACCTCCGCAAGCCTTCTAGATATTTGGTTGTGCAGACCTAGGTGATTAGGCGTTCTTCCTTGGCCCTGTCGATGTCCTCTGTCCAAACAGCTACGGCCTGCTCTTCATCATAATTTCCCACCCTAGGTGCTCGGAAGGCAATATCTGCTGGTAGTATGGCTTCTGAGCTATAGACCAAGAAGTATGGAGACACACCGGTGCTACGACTAGCTTGAGTATGCAGTCCCCAGACTACAGCTGGTAGCTCCTTGAGCCATCTGCCCGGGTGCTTTTCTTCTTTCTGATATAGTCTCTTTTTTAGGGCATCAAGGATCATGCCGTTCGCCCGTTCGACCTAGCCGTTGGCTCTAGGATGAGCAACGGAGACATATTTGATGGAGATGTAATGGTCTTCGTAGAAGTCCCAAAAGCGATGGCTAGTAAATGTAGTTCCGAGGTCGGTGATGATGCTATTCGGGAGACCAAATCTATGGATGATGTCTTCAAAGAGCTCGACTGCTTTCTTTGTAGTAGCCGAGATGAGTAGTTTATACTCAACCCACTTGGAGAACTTATCAATGGCAACGTATATGTACCAGAAGCCACCTAGCACTGGCTTAAAAGGGCCAATCATGTCTAGTCCCCAGCATGCAAAGGGCTAGAAAGATGAAATGGTCTACAGTTCTTGTGCCATCACGTGTATTTGCTTGGAAAAAATTTGACATCCTTCACAACATCAGATGAGGTCTTCTACATCAGAGATGGCCGTGGGCCAGTAAAAACTAGGTCGAAAAGCTTTGCCAACCAATGTTCTCAAAGCTGCGTGGTTGCCGCACGAACCAGAGTGAATTTTGAGAAGTAACTTCACTCTGTCTTCTTGGATGATGCATTTCTGTAGAATCCCTTCCTTGGTACTTTTCCTCATCAAGTTACCATCCACAGCACGTAATGTTTACTTTGATGGATTAGGCATTCGGTTTCAGTCTTATCAGTGGGTACTTCGGCGCTGGTAAGGTACTTGATGAATTATTCCCTCTAATCGGCGCCCGGCAAAGGTACCGCCAGTACTAGCTGCTCAGCAGGGGAACTTCCTTATCTTCTTTAATGGATGGCGCCAAGAGATCTTGAACAAAGACCCCTGGTAGAATCGCAGCGCGAGAAGAGCCCAACTTGGATAAATGGTCGGCGAGCTGAATCTGGTCGCGTACCACGTGGTGGTACTTGATGCCATAGAATTTTTCTTCAAGCTTCCTGATTTCGGCGCAATATGCATCCATCTTCTTGCTGGAGCAAGACTAGTCTTTGTTAAGCTGGTTGATGACCAGCGTGGAGTCCCCATATACCATGAGGCATTTGGCGCCGAGCTCGATGGCTATACGGAGTCCATGGAGACATACTTCATATTCGGCAGTGTTGTTGGAGGCTGGAAAATATATCCAGAGAACGTATCAGAGCTTATCCTTGGTCGGCTAATGAACAGAATGCCCACACCAGCATCGTTGATGTTAAAGGGCACCATCGAAGTACATCACCTAGTGCTCGGGGTAGGTGGCGACGATGGGCTCTTGGATCTCGGTCCACTCAACGACGAAATTAGTAAGCACCTGAGACTTGATCGTAGGCCTGCTTCTAAATTCAATGGAGTAAGTGCTGAGCTCGATAGCCACTTGATGATATGGCTGTTGGCCTCTTTGTTGCGAAGGATGTCCCCTAGAGGGAACTCAGTGACCACGGTGATCTTGTAATACTTGAAGTAGTGGCGGAACTTGCACAACATAACCAGAACGGCGTATAGCAGCTTCTGGATCTGAGGATAACGAGTCTTGGGCTCTTTAAGAACCTCACTGATGAAATATACCGGACGTTGCACCTTATAGGCGTGCCTAGCCTCCTCACGTTCGACCACAATTGTTGTGCTAACGACGTGAGAAGTAGCGGTGATATAGATTAGTAGAGTTTCGTCTGGTCGTGGTGCTGTCATGATCGGAGGCTTTGTTAGGAACAACTTAAGCTGCTTGAAAGCTGTGTCTACCTCTTCCGACCAGGAAAAGCGCTCAGAGGCCTTAAGGAGTTTGAAGAAAGGTAGTCCTTTTTCATCGAGGCACGATATGAAGCAGCTTAAGGCAGCCATGTGGCCTGTAAGCTTCTATATATCCTTGATGTATGTTGGTCGTTTCATGTTGGTGATGGCGGAGACCATGTCAAGATTGGGCTCGATGCCTCATGTGCTGACAATGTAGCCCAGAAGGATACTGGATGGAACTCCAAAGATGCACTTTGAAGGGTTCAGCTTCCATCGGTAGGTGTTTAGGTTGGCGAACGTTTCTTCGAGATCAACAATAAGATCATTGGTGGTCTTGGACTTGATGACCACATCATCGCTGCTGTCAATGAACCTCGCGCCAAGCACAACTACGATGAACGGAACAAGAAGATCCTCAATGGCCCATGCCCTCTCCATAATAATATCATCGATAGTTCTCCGAGGGGTATTCCACGAAGGTAGATTGATCGACAGAGGTGCGTGGTTGATGTTTTGGTTCTCACGAGCGGTGTGTTCCTCCTCGGTCTTGCTGTTCTGAGGGGGGCTGTCGACACTGACGTTGAAGATCACACCACCCCGGAAAGGAGGGAGAGGAAGTTGCTCAGTGAAGGTTTTAGCGAGGGTTTCCGTAGAGCCTTGGGATTCGAAATCTGGATTCACCTCTAGGATGGTCTAGAGGGACACTCTAGAGCATCGGCTGACATGGAGCATGTTGACGGCCGATAGAGGCTGGTCAATGATCTAGTCGGTGAGAGGAAGGATGTCTCCCACCTGGTCGGCGATGTTAGTGAGCCCAAAGGGCAGAGCCACAACTCCTGGAGTTTTCTGAGCAGCTTCCGATAGATTTGGATCGGAGGGTGGTCGGCACTAAACCAAAGTGTCTAGAGTTGATTTGGCGATGGAGAGGCAATCGATGAGCTTTAGACCGACCCGATCGATGGACTCGACCAGATCATCGTTGTTGATCTACCTCCTCTGGTAGCGAGGAAGTGGGCGACAAGTTGCTAATGAAGGTGACCTCAGGGGTGGTTCCAAGATTGGATCTACAGTCATAGGTGTGGGGATGATCGACACAGAATTGACCTGTGTCGGCTCAAGGAGCTCTCTGACTCCGTTAGCGTTGATGATCTAGGAGATCGATCCGACCGTGAAGATCTAGCCGGGCTATAGGAGGGACGAAGAGCCTATGGAAAAAGTCATCTTGTTCGATAAGGAAACAACACGCAAGCCCCTACCTAGTGCGCCAACTATCGATAGAATATCGTCGGTAGTCCTTCGAGAGGTATCCTACGAAGGTAGATTGATCGACAGAGGTGCATGAGATCAAGAATAAGAAGGCAGCAGAGACACTCGAGTTAGACAGGTTCAGGCCATTAGTATGATATAATACCCTACTCCTGTGGTCTGTGTGGCAAAACCACCCGAAATAGCATGCTTACGGCAGCTCTTGTCTTCCATCAGACACTAAGCACCCTGAAAGCAAGCTATAGCGGGTGGTATCTGTCGGGCACACCCCAAGGGAGAACCCGAAAGATCCATATTTTTCCCAAAGATCCAATAATGAGAACGAGTTATAATACCAATCCGTTTCATACATCAGAGTTTCTTAAAAAGTACATTATTATAATACCAAATATCAGAGTGTGGAATGATAAACTGCGGAATTTTAGAACTATACATCTAGCGATAGGGACGAGGATCTGTCTGAGCCCATCAGAAGAATCCTCCACATAAGGTACTTCTCATGCATCACCTACAACAGGGATAAATAAACCCTGAGTACATACTGTACTCGCAAGACTTATCCAACTAGTGAGAATAATTTCCCGACTCCAAGGAATATGATAAGCTTTATGGTTGGCCGGTTTCTTTTGGCAGAAAGCAATACTAATAGTGAGTCCTTATTCATGTATTATTATAGCCATATTAAGTTATCATCTAGCCAGTCTATATAAGCACCTATTCTACTTTCAAGCAAGGGTTGCGTAATCAGTTCCATTTATTCCCCTTTCAACTTCTAGTTCTTACTACAGTGCTAAACCGTAGACAAGCCGTACCGGATCACCCGGTGATTCCCGAATCAATGTGCCCAGCTGGATGCCCTGAAAACACACGCCCTGCTTGTACCCTAGGCACAAACAGGACTAACCCATCACTCTCCTATCCTAGGTGTCCAAGTCCCCATCCAAACTTGGACTCCAAGCCCCCACTCCTGAGTCCCAGACTTAGTGTGGTGCAAGGACCTCCACTATCTCCGCCTCCAATCAGTCGGTCCAGAAAGAGCCGAATCCACGATAAGAGAGCAACAAGTCTTCCCTGCGCCCATACCCAAGTATGCATTCGGGACAATAAATCTGTGATTTGCCTAGAGTCATATGCAACGACCGGTCCTTAATCGACACAGACAGGGAAAAAGTGTAACCGAGCTATGTCCTGTTGGCCGTATGACACGACCCTTTACACCCACCAATACCCAAACCATATCCCTATCCGGCCACCATTTACCTTTCCACCATTTTATCATGAGTGATCATATTTTATCACCTATTTATGAGTAATGGTTGGTTACTCACGCTACTGATACCCTGAGCATAGCAACTACTCGACCTGTACTAGTAGGACTCATGGGTAGATATATTTATGCATGTAGTTTCCATAAAATGCATGTAACTTAAATGCACATCATATATATATATATATATTCAGTGACCATTAAAATAGAGGTTATGTATTGGGGCTTGCCTTGGGCAGGCGATAGGTCAGCATGGTCAGCACCAGCATGCTTCGGGGCTCCCTCTTGCATGAGGATCTCCTCCTCGTACTCCTCGATCACCTCATTGTACTTTGGCTCACCGACGGGCACGAAGTCTACCAGCTCATGATCTACATACATGAAATGATGATGCAATGCTTAGGAATATAACAACAGCAACTCTTAAAATAAAAGTACATCGATTTAACTACTAAGCTAGTGCTATCGACCACGGTGCTAAGGTACCTATTGTTACCGACAACAAGTTTGAAATATGACATTCATTATTACTATAGCAACTACAAGTATTCTTACTCCTAATACCGATTTACGCTACATGCGATATAGCAAGGGTAATAGCTACCATATTTAACAACCCATCTTAAAGCTAAAAAATCTATAGCAAGTACATAATAATATAGTGAGTCTACTGTAAAATTTTTATAGCTATAGCTATCACCAATTTCCCATAAAAATTCGTACAAAAATTAATCTACATAATACTAAGCTCTCTTAGTTTGGATTTATGAGCCCATTACCATCACAGCTAACTGCAATCTAACTATACTATCAAGTAGATGGTATTTTTGCGAACCTAACAAAATTAGTCTCACTATTTTTGGACCTCTACACAATTTACTATAATTTATCAAAGTTCAACTCATAACTAAAGCAAATAAGCATTTCTATTTTACTGGAAATTAAAGAAACCGAATTCTAACTCGTGGCCCAGCTAGTGCGGCTCGGCCCACAACGGCATGATGCGCACGCCAGCAAAGCGTGGCCTAGTCGGCCAACGGCCCACGACGAAAGAGACCCACGCACAACGACAAACATGCAAAAACGCCCTCGAACTACTCTATATTTATTGTGAGCTCTAAGACACTATTCCTCTAGTCTATGGTTTTACAGCTATGCCCTCCCCTTCTTCTTCTTCGCCATGGCGACGTCCCCTAGCACCCGTGCGTGCATAGGCGCGATGGCGCGGTGAAAGCTCTAGTTTGTTTTTGGTTAATTGATGAAACCCTAAGTGCTAACCTAGTTTATCAAAGTGATCATGAGATAGGTAGCACTATTCCAAGTGATGAAGCAATAACAAAGATCATGACAATGATGATGGCATGGTTATGATGAAAGGCCTGAACTTGGAAAAGAAGAAAGAGAAAAACAAAAGGCTCAAGGCAAAGGTATAAAATATAGGAGCCATTTTGTTTTAGTGATCAAGACACTTAGTGAGTGTGAACACATTTAGGATAGATAGCCGTACTATTAAGAGGAGTGAAACTCGTATCGAAATGCAGTTATCAAAGTGCCACTAGATGCTCTAATTCATTGCACATGCATTTAGGATCTAGTGGAGTGCTAACACCCATGATAGTATTTATGAAAATATGCTAACACATGTGCATAAGGTGATACACTTGGTGGTTGGCACATTTGAGCAAGGGTGAAGGAGATTGAGATGATAGAAGGCCAGTCTTGCTGTTTTACAACTAACCGGACGCTTGTCTCAGGGGGACTGGTGCGTCCGGTCAGGCATGGCAGTGATAACCTGGCATCGGTCATGCGACCGAACGCTAGGCCTCTGACTGACCAGACGCTAGAAGGCTACATCCGGTCAGAGCTCACGTAGCTGCATAGAAGTCAGGGTAACTGACCGAACGCTGGCTGTGTCCGGTCAAGTGCGACCGAACATGTCCAGTCGAAGAAATGCGTCTGTGGGAGCTTACTGGAAATGACCAGACGCTGAGGTCCAGTGTCCGGTCACTTTCTAACTGACGCGTCCGGTCAAGTCTTAACCGTTGAGATCCGTTGGCTCCTGTTGAACGTAGATTGACATGTGGCCGCCACCGGGCAACCAGACGCTAAGCCCTATGTCCGGTCAGTAGGACCAGAGCATCCGGTCACCCCGATCAATGTCCAGTGAAGGGGTACAACGGCTCTATTTCGTGGGGGCTTCTATTTAAGCCCCATGACCGACTCAAGCTCACCCTCTTACACATTTTCATTGACATAATAACCTTGTGAGCTTAGCCAAAGCACTCCCACTCATCTCCATTATTGATCCATTATCTTTGTGAGATTGAGAGAGAATCCAAGTGCATTGCTTGAGTGATTGCATCTAGAGGCACTTGGTATTCGTGTTGCGCTGTGGATTTCGCTTGTTACTCTTAGTGGTTGCCACCACCTAGATGGTTTGGTGCAGCAGTGGAGGATCGGCATGAGTTGATGATTGTTCGTAGCCACCTTCGGTGATTGTGAGGGGAGTTGTACCTTCCTTGACGGAGTGCCAAAAGGTAACTCTAGTAAATTGCTCGTGTCATTGAGTTACCTCACTTGTGGGTAGGTTCTTGCAGTGTCCAATCAAGTGGACAAGGTTTGTGAAACACCTCTTAGCTGCCAAACCACCAAGTGTTGGTCGACACAACGGGGACTAGCGTGTTGGCAAGCACATAAACCTCGGGAGAAAATCGGTTGTCTCTTGTCATTTGTATTCTCCCGGTGATTGGTGTAATCTTCATCTTGTGATTGATTCATTCCTCTACATGGCGGTATAATTATCCTACTCACTCACTTACATTCTTGCAAACTAGTTGTAGCAAGCTCTTTAGTGTAATTAGAATTGAGAGCTTGCATTGTTATTCTAGTTCATCTAGCTAGTAGGATTGCAAGTTGTGTGTCAAGTGATCATTGCTACTAGAATTGTTGGATAGGTGGCTTGCAACCCTTGTAGAGCTAGAGCAAGTTTGCATTTTGCCATTTGTCATACTAATCAAATTGCTCTAGTTGATTTATAGAATTTAAATAGGCTATTCACCCCCCTCTAGCCATATTAGGACCTTTCACGCGGACATCGGGCGGCCGCACTGGCGTCACCCGACCCTCCATGTCCTGTCTAAGGGACCAATGGTTACCTCAATGACAACGCTTAGCGATGGGAGGCGATACGGTGAAAAGGGGCATTGTCCCGAGCTCCCTCCTCGATGGTGGTTCTTTCCCTACGACGACGGTGCACTCCCATGAGCCACAGTGAAAACAGAGCAAACAAATTAGCTAGCGAGCTCAAGGAACTACCCATGGAGACCGTTTAGATGTCGATTCAGCCAGAGAAGGCCCGAGCCGAGCCAGCCGCGTGTGCACCGACGATACGGCAGTGCACGGCGATGGCATGTCCACGTCAGGGAAGGCGGGGCTGCTGTAAAGCTATGACTGAGGTGCGTGGGGTGCTCAGGAGGGTAAGACTAGGCTGGTGATGCCATGAATCACCGCTGGGTGCTATGAGTAGGTAGCTTGCCCATGGCGTGCACCCGTCCAGTCTTAAGGACCCGATGGAGCGGCGATTAGGAATTAAGGCACCGTGCAGCGGTACCTACAGCGCAGCGAGGTAGGTTGGGTGACCGGCTACCTAGCGGAGCCAAGGGTGCGATGAATTGGAGTATAGTGCTGTGGTCATGGCGAATTGAAGGAAGGGGTCCCACCGGCCATGGTGACAGCGAAGACAGGGGAGCTTTGGCATGGCTTGGTTCGGCCCGGCTGTGGAAGTCAACGCAAAATACAAGCACGCACAACTATGGGGAACAGCGGGACGTGCTCCAGGTGGCTGTCCACACGGCTGAACCCGCACGCCGACAAAACTCGGTACGACGCCACAGCAGACAGTGTCAGACAAGAGAAGCACAGCGCAACATGACGCCGAGGTGATGGTGGAGCAGGCGGTCGTCCCACGCATGAGCAGCCATAGTGAGTTAACGGGAGCAGTATTGAGCGTGGCGACTGGTGGCTTGTAGCGCAAGACCTAGTGCACCTTCGGCCAGAGCAGGGCAGGGCAGGGTCAGCGTCCCAGACGCAGCGCGTTAGCCATGGTGATGTGACCCATGTGCCAGCGAGTGGCAGCAGGCAACCAAGGCAGTAGCCCTAGGACCCTGTGCATGATGTGCCCACACAGTGGTAGTGAGGACACGGCCGGTGCTTCGATGCGCGCTCTGGGTGAGCCAGCAGCAGCGCCAAGGCGAGCAACAGTAGTGGTCGCGACCAGCGCACGGTGGCAGGCGACCTTGGCTCCCAGCGCAAGGGCCGTGCACGTGCATACACACACAGGCGTAGCAGTGGGACGTAGTCGGCATGGTAGCATGCGCTGGCAAGCCAGCAACGGTGCCAGGCCAACAGGGGGTGGCGACCACGCTCGGAGCTAAACCGTGTGCCGTGCACGCTTTTTAAAGCAACTCAAAAACTTGAACCCGATACCCCGAACGCTAAACCAGTTGTTCGATGCACAAGAGGGTACATAGGGCTATCGGCCAGACTCATGACATCTTGCCACTTCCTAAGCCAATCGCTCTACAATAATTGCCAAAAGTGGCTTCGTCGACTTAAATACGGACTTAACGCGAAACGAACAAATCGTGATGGTTTCACATCAAATTCAATTTAGACCTACTGGGTATGCTAGCTTACGAACCTTGTCCACACATATTTCATCGTTGCCTACGACGTACGTACTACCAACTCTATCAAAGTTCGCATAAACGTTCTATAGCATTTTCGCTTAATAAAAATTCGCTCAGAATACTAAACAATTTTAAACAACATGAAATATAACATTTGTTTCTTGTTTCAGATAAACGTGTCAAGTGACGTATATTGATCTATACTCCAAATTAGACACAAGTATAAACAAGTATGATGCTCATGCAATGTTTTAACAAAACAGTACAATGTAACACCTATGGTGTTACAGTCTGTTGGTTTGTATTGGCTATCGTATGATATTGCATGAGTTTGGTGGGGGTCCCTGCCCGCCATATATGGTCCGAGGAGCAGGGTTACAAGTCAGTTAGATCTGAGAGATAACCAAAAAATAATAACTGATTACAGGAATCTTAGGATCATACATATCCTAACAGATCTCGTAGTATCTTCAGGATATCTTCTAGATGTCTTGCGGAAGGCGCCGACCAGAATCATGCCCCATAAGGCTTTGTCTTGTGGGCTAGGCCGCCCCTGAGGGCGCAGCCCATGTGGTCTGCTGTGGGTATCCAGGGTCATACCCCCCACAGGATAGGTAATAGGTTATCTCACAGGTACTTAATGAAAACCAAAATGATGTGTTGTTGTATAAACAATCTAGTTCAAGCACATGACAACAATGCAAATGGAATTCATACAAAGGTTTATTTATTATGGGATTTTCATGTACTATGTGAAAGCAAGCTCATAAGAATTAATTAATGAGACATGAGGGATTGCATATGGAATGGTCTCATATTTGAAGCTTGCTAAATTGAAATGAAAAATATAACAATATAAATAAATGGATGATTCAACACAAGATATGACTTGATGGCTTGAGATGGTGAAGATAGCAAGGAAAGGCTTCGAGGTACTAAGCAAGGGTGAAGGGCAAGCAACGGCTTAGCGGCCGAAGAACCTAGCTAGGGTGAAGAAGGAAGTACTTGCATTTAGTTGAGGTATTAATCAAGCTATGATGGTCATGCCTATGTGGAGGATCAAATCACTATTGGAGTGTTTGATGGAAGTCACTTGATACATTTGGGATTATTCAAATTTGATGAATGGAATCAAGTCACGTGCTGAAGATGGCTATACTCAAGTGAAAAGATCAATATCAACATGTTGGCACCCTCACTTGATGAAGAGTGGAATGCACTGCTTCGGTTGAAAGAGATCAACTCAAAAGGTTTAAATTCGTTATACTTTTAAATTTGAGTTAATAAGAATGTTGTACTATTAAGAGTGATGCATCATGTTGATAGATAATGTTTCATAAGTGCTTAAGCCAACCCATATGAGTTTTTAGAGTGTTCGAGAGATAAGAGAGCTAACTGATTTGTACTGGTCTGGCAATACCGATACCGGACGTGTCCGATATTTGCCCAGCAATGACAATACTGTTGATCTCGGGTTGGTTCGTCGGGAGTTTCGACGTGAGTCGGAAGTTTCGACGGTCGGGAGTTCCAGCAATGGTCGGGAGTTCCAACATCTCGTGCTTAACTGATTTGGAAAGTTCACTGTGGTGGTCATACCGGATGTGTCCGGTATGGACAGTCAGAAGCCAACGGCTATTTTCAAATGCCTTGAGGGTCGGGAGTTCCGACGTGAGTCGAGAGTTCCGACATTAGTCGGGAGTTCTGACACCTCACATACTTTAACTCAGTTAGCATAGTTTTCAAATGTGTTGAGGGTCGGGAGTTTCGATGGTCGGAAGTTTCGGCACTCATCGGGAGTTCCGATGCCTCACAACGTTACTGTAACTCAGTTACCGTTGGCGCAATGTAAGTCATACCGGATGTGTCCGGTGGTATGGCAACGGCTATATAACGGCTAGTTTTTTCAAGGGGGCTATAAATACCCCTAAGCCTCCACCTTTGGAGGCTGCTGATTCTGCTGATACACATACACGTTTTTTAGCCTTGCCAACTCTCCCAAACTCTCTCTTAGTGAGTGTGTGATCCAAATAGCAAAATCCATTTGTGGGTTAAGAGAGAATTTGAAAAAAAGAGCAAGCCACCACTTGAGCACTTGTGCATATTGTCTATTTCGTGATTCATATTTGTTACTCTTGGACTCTTCGGTCCTAGACGGTTAGGCGTCGCCGGAGAGCACCCGAGAGATTGTGGTGTGCCTTAGAAAGTTTGTAACGGTCGATTCGCCGTCTCGGAATCAACTAGTGGAAGGAGAAAAATGAGTTGGAAAAGACTCCGGCTAGAGTGACCTTCGTGGTATCCTCTAGGGCTGACCTTCGCTGGGTCGCCCGCAGCCCCCTCAACAGAGAGTAGGACTCGAACGAGTCCGAACTTCGGTAAAACAAATATCATGTCTAAATTCGCATTTCATTCGATATTTGTGTTGCTCTTGCTCTTGTGCAGGTTATCTGTGTATATTGTCATATCTAGTGGGTACCTGCAATTTGATTTGAAGTTAGAAATCGAAAGAAGCAAAACCGTGTATACCGGACACGTCCGGTATATATACCAGACACGTCCGGTATTGATCACTATGCCAGGCTGTTCTGCTGAACACGTGCATATCGGACACGTCCGGTATTTCCTGCCTGTGCTGAATATATTCATTGTCTGTTCTAACTTTGTGTTGCAGGATTGTAGCTTCTAGATATATATTCTTTATACCTTGTATACCCTGTGGCTAACTTGTGAGGGGTGGTACTACTCTTTATTTGGAGTTTTTATTTTGGAAACTCCCTTTACTAATCGTTTTCGTATTTAAAGGTGTTAATTTTCAGAAACGTCTATTCACCCTCCTAGGCGGCACCCTATGTCCTTTCACAAACGCTCCCCAAATTGTTGCCACTCGTAATTGACACTAAAAGAGGTAAATCTAGGCTAATTCTTGTAGCCGGTTTTTGGGATATCCTAATTGAAACTGGGCTTCCACGACGGATTCCGCTCATCGAGATGATCAAAAACCATATATATAACATCCATTTTGAAAAATCAGATAAAGAAAAAATGGCTTTGGAAAAATCCACCCGATGGAGATTTCGAAAAGCGGTTTTATGAACTTCTTCGAATTGCATATGCACTTCACCATTGTGTTCACTCGTCCAGATAATTGAAATGCATATATAGAACATCAAAATTTAGAGACCAAGTGAGGAAAATACCCTTCCATGAAGATTCAGCCTGCGAAAATCAGCTAAGTCGATTTTGGCAGTCTAGTCGAGTTGAAATTGTATTTTTGCATGGATTTGCTAGGGATTTTGTCCTCCATTCGATAAGACCACCCCCTCTATATTTTTGCATGGATTTGCTATGTATTTTTGCATGGAGTTGAAATTGTATTTTTGCATGGATCGCAACCGATTGAGGTATCAAATTGATAAAAAAACAAACCAATATACTATTTTACCTTCTCCAAACCATAGCTCTTCCAATCCCCTATATCTGTTGTTCCACGCATCTCTCAATAAGATTTGTGAGGTTCTAGGTGGCTTTGTCAACCTAGAACAACCCTAGTTACACCTCCCCAGCAGGCTCCTTCTCAGGAGGCGTTTTGAGGTTTCTCATTGAGGCTGACCTGTTGAAACTGGTTAAGTCAGTTTATGAAACCAGTTAAGCTAGTTTTGCCTACTTCGTAGTGAATCGAACCTCAAGCGATCTGAGCATGCTAGCCCCATTGGGTGTGTGACCGATCTTCAAAAAAACTAAATTATATCTATATTTATATATATACCTACTACTAAAGAGTAAATATTTCTTTTCCAAATTTTCATCATTCGCTCTCTTCCGTCTGTTCCTCGACTCCCCCGAGCATAAGGGTCCTGGTCAGCTTTACTAAGACTAGTATTGTACAATATGCACGATGAATTGGAGATAAGGGTTCTAACTGGTTTACTGTCCCATCCGTAACCCAAATTCATGACTCGTACTCATACATGTCTGCATAGCACGCGTCTAGTCACAGTACAAAGCATGATTCCAAGACGTATTGGAACATATGACACAACATGTTTACTAGTAATATTAAAAACAGAAGGATTCTTTGGTTTGTCTTTTTTTTTAATTGTCACAATGCCCTCTATGTGACCTGAAAGGCTTCTAGGCATGAAGTTTAAAAGGTGTATTGAAACATATAACATGATCGTTAAATAAATCTCCAAGACGCAAATTGATCAGGTGACCATACAACAAGTACGTTTCATTGGCATAGAGATCGGGTGCAGAACTATGTCCGTTTCGTTGCAACTCATGTATATATTTGCTAGTAACTCCTACAGCTTGCTGCAACTTTTTCAGCTGCGGCTGTGGGCTGTGGTTGCAAGAAAAGAACTATCGTATACTATAGACATACTAGAAAACAGCTGGGGAGTTTGAAATGTGAAATTTTAAACCTGATTTGTAGAAGATATGGCCTATATCACAAAATAACGAAACTAACAAAATTAATGGATGTAATTGAGTACCCATAATATAATTATTCTATGGAAAAATATTATAAATTAATATAGCAACACTCTTTGATTTGTGACTTTAACCTAAATGCCCTGATGCCTGATGGTGATGTGAATTCTGCAGCAACGTCCTTCCCTCTACCAAGGACGACACCAATGAAGTGATAATGCAAATCATGAAATCAATCACCAGTGGATGAAAGCGGTAGTAGACACAGCGTTAATTCCATCTTATAAATAGTAAAATATCTTAATTTTCAGGCTTAGCAGGGATGTGGAGTCTAATAGCCTGATATGCAGAAGGTCTAATCTGATGCCGAACAGCAATTGTGGATTGTCCTGATGTTTTAATGGTCGTTGATTTTTTTTTTGAAACAGATGGCCGTGGATCATGCAACTACAAGAGGTGTTGTGCTGCAACTGATCGGGTGACGAAGCAAACTAGCGAGACCACAATTGATGGGGAGACGAAGGCATGAAGCGAATGCGATTGGAATTGAAGCGACCCAGAGTCCCAGACTGCCTCAGGGACCATTGTCTCAAAAAAAAAAAAAAACAGCCCTAGGGACCACGAGACTGGGCTGTAGATAAAAGCCCAAGTAGTAGTAGATACCGAGTCTAATTGGGCCCCAAGCAGGTGGGAGCCTAGGCCCTTGTGCGGTCACACAGGCTGCACTTGGCTACGGACGGCCCTGTCCCTATTGGAAACAGCTACAAAGTTCAGGAACAAATCGTTTGGACGACGACCCAAGACTCAACTCGAAGCGTTTCGTTCCCCTGCTACAGTTGAGACAGGCGACTTCGGGGCGATTCTCGCTCCCACCGTCGGATTCGCGGGCTCTCCTCACCGCCGGTGGGCTTTGTGGTGCCGGTGTGCCTGGAGTCGGGGATTCGGTGGGTGGTGTACATATTCCCTCCTGTTAGAGTACTTCTAGCTAGGTTAGGGTTCTTCGCTTCGACGTCGGTGACGCGAAGGCGAGCTTATCCCGATGGCCTAGGGTTTAGGCGTCTGGTTCCTTTGTTCCTTGAGAGCATCTTTGACGACCGCGGCAGTGGCGCCGTGTCTTCTGGGGATGGAGCTGTGAGGTATGTTTCCTCCTGCCTTGAGAAATCGGGTTGGAGTCTCTCTATTGGTGTCGTTTCGTCGCTAGTTGCTTGGAGGTCGCCAACACGTCTTGAGGCATCGGATCTCCTTTCTCTCGGCGACGGATTGCTCGGGCGTTCAACGATTCAAGTGTGCACCGGCTTCTTCGGTGTGCCGACTGATGTAGCATTTAAAGTGTATGTCGCTTCTTCGGAAGTTCCTTCGTCGAGCTGGGAATCGGCTTCAAGTTGCAGCTTTGGCGCTCATCTCTTCGTGAGACGGCGCGTCGAGCGGCGACTCCGGTGGCCGGCGTTGAAGATTACTGGGAAAGTCTTACAAGGACTTGGATGTAATTTTGATTTTATCAGGGGTGTCTTTGTAAGAAATGCATGTAAACTTTTATATCAATAAATCTAATGCCCCCCGGTTTCTCAAAAAAAATTGTTTGGACGACGATACTCTTCATTTTCCCCTTGCCTATAGTTGCCCAGGGCGAAAAGGAGACGACGATTCCGCTGGCCTCTTTCCTCTTCGGTGGCCGGAGAGGCGTCAGAGAGGGGGATGGGCCGAGGAATCCCCATGCGGCTGTATATAGAGTAGGTGGGAGTCTACCTAGGTCTAGGGGTTGTTTCTCTGCGGTGTGCTTTTCTGGGCGGCGTCGACGAGACGGAGGAGTCGACGACGCTGGAGAATAACTTCTCCCCACCTCTCCTTCATCCCGGCGGCGTTCTTCTCTAGCGCCTATGGCGAGGTCGGGAGTTCTTTACAGGAGCTCGGGGTCGACGCTTCATCGTCTTTGCTAGGTGATGTTGTTGTTAGCCTTCTTTTGCATGGATGCGAAGCTATCTATGGGTGTTGTGGTTGCTAGCCAGCCAGATCTAGCTCAATCCTCGCTCGGCGGCGGCGGTCGCTGGTGGCGAGCTCAGATGCGGGAGCTGGAGAAGTTGGGGCGCGGCCTCGGTCGATGGGTGGTCGCCGACGACTTCATCCTGTTTCCCATGACGGGTGTCTACTTCGACTCCTTTCAAAGTCAGCGAGCGATGGGACTTTTTCAGCTCATGGTGGTGTTTGGCTTCTTCTTCGGCGGCGGCGGCCGGCGGCGGGGTGGCCGATCACAGATGGTTCGTGAAGGATCTAGGTGCATCGATGTAATTTTTTTCTTGTTATGGGTTCTTCATGAAGATTGGCTGGGACAATTGTCTCTGTATCCTATATGTACGTGTCTGTATTCGTATGCACCTATGTATGTTTTTCTTTAATTAGAAATATAGATACATATTTTCAAAAAAAATGTTTGGACGACGCCTGCTGCCGAGCTGCGTACCAGGGCGGCTCCGGCCCTTTGTGTACTGTACGTAGTATAAGAATCTTTTTTCTTAAAATAATTTAACGGTTAATAAAGTTGTATTTTTATTTATATATAAGCTCCGGCTTCTATGCAACTGTAGCAAGGAGCTATAGCTCTTTAGAGCCACGCCAAATAGAAGGCAAACTGTAGCAAGGAGCTATAGCTCTTTAGAACCATGCCAAATAGGAGCCTAAATCGGAAAGTGCTCTCGCTTGCCAACGACAAGGGGGATGTGGGTGTACGGCCCTGTTTGCTCAAACTTATTAGCTTGGCTTTATCAGTTATGTTATAGTGTTTTTTTCTTCTAATAAATTAGTGAATAATACTTTTCAGCAAGACCTACATTTCCAGGGTGCGGTGAGCTTAGAGCTCACCGAATACAAGCACCGCTAGAAAATTGTGCTAGTATATATGACCATGTCATAACTTGTATACTATTTTTTCCTTGTGTTTTTTATACTTTTCTATTTGTGATTTTCTCATGATGTGTTGATGTTACTCATTTTATCATCTACTTCCTCCATCCTAAAATACAAGGTTTTAAAGATTTAAAATTTGTCTTAAATTGCGTTGATGTGCTAGTATTCTGGATTGTTTAAGCCCATCCATATGTGCTTGGCTTTTAAACCCCATCCATGCATGCCCTTAAACACCATCTTGTCTAAAAATGACTCATGCAATTCGTAGCTGAAATCAACCAAACATGTTTGTCTACCTTTTAAACTTAGCCTTACTAGAAAACTATGCGAGCTAATACTAATAATTACGATGAGTAAGGTAATCTTTTGCTGGACTTCTTATTTAATTTTTAAAATAGTTTAAATATCATGTATTTGAGTTTCAGGAAGGAGAGAGTACCTCTTATATCGTGTTCACCCGAAGGAGCTGCAAGAAAATGTACCCTCGATTTTTACATTTCCAACCTAATGTCTTTTTTAGTGGCACTAGTTGTAATATGACTTCATAAAGAAGATATATCTTTGCAAAGATTTTTTATAAAAAACAGTACAGAAACATATGCTTACATATGCGTATGTATAGACACAGATCACTCTTATGAACGCATATACACACATCTTAACATATGAGCACCTCTAAATGACTTAGCTAGACTGGTAGATCTCAAGATTAACGAAATCACCATAGACTCTTTCGGCTTGTTCGCTGGTTGGTTTCTGGGTTGGTTTGGGCTGATTGGTGCTGGTTTGTTGTGAGAGAAAAACACTGTTGACTAACTGGTTTGGGCTGGCTGAAACCAACAAGCGAACGGGATGTTTGTTGTCATCAGGCACATAGCCTATCATTGAAAGAATCACGTCGTTAAATTCTATAATAAATACAATAAAATATAAGCACTCGTGTCAAATAAGTACTTGAATCTAGGTTTCATCACAAGAAAACTAACGAAGTGAGCTATGCTCATTTCGCACACTCATCTCCAATGGGACGACAATGTGTCGACGTGTTGCCATTGTTATCCAGTGTTAGTGGTGCATGGTAATTAGCAGAGCAGGGGTGCCCCACTTGTTGTCTTGGTAGTAGCGCGCTACATAATGCTCTTTACTTGAGTGGAGTAGTGATACGGTAATGTTGTGCGATGCGTGTCAAGGTCTCAATCCAACTCCAACTGATTATTGTCGTTGTCGATAGCTGAGATATATAGTTGCTTATAGGTGTTAACTTAGTTTTGTTATCTTTGGTTTTTGGTGTTTGATATTCTTACAGTTTCAGATTATTGTCGTTGCTTTATTGCACTATAAATTCTTTTTTTCATTTAATAAAATTGGTAGCTCTCTTGTGCTCAATCTTTTAAAAGATGGAAAGACTACCAATGCAAGTGGCAGTTTTGATATCACTTGCTGCGCGGGCAACATCTGGAGGCCACTCACCACTCAGCTAAGGGCCTGTTTGTTTCCGTGTCTGCGGCGCGTTTGAGTGGCAAACGTGAAAACAGCCCGCCAAACGCTCCGCGTCCGACACGCGTTGGCCGGCCGCCCGCGACACGAAACGTGAAAAGTTGAACTGGACGGTGGGAAATCGCGAACGCGGCCTCGGAGCTACGTTCGCTCAACACGGCCGCGCGTTACCCACTCTCGGAAACAAACATGCCCTAAGGCATATCACTATGATCGCTGTACCGGCCGATATATCTCGTATACATATGGCTAGACCGGTACGAAAACATCCTCGTCCCATACCGGTCTCAATCAGCCTGTTCGAATGAGGCTAAAGCGATCGTATATGATCGTAGATTATTACTGCTGACTGGTTTGGTGTGAGAGAAAAATACTATTTTGACTGAAAATTTACGATCATTTACGACCAAGCGAAGAGGCTGAATACCGCTTAATACTAGTGAATACCGACTGGCAAGGCAAGGAAAGGAAACAATCCAGAAAATATTCAATATCAGAAACTATTTTTTTTTGCGAGCCAGTATCAGAAACTAGCGTTGCTCGTTGCTCTCTTCTGTCCCGAGCTATATAAGACACCGCCATCCGATCGGAAACAAATCCAGAGACGAGATTTCGGGCGCATGAATGGCTTGCGACTGGCGAGGTCGAAGCCGCCGGAGTATGTCATGGCGTGCAAGAGGACATGAAAGCACGCCGCCGTAGAACAGTGTCAAGGAACGCCCGGAAGGAACCCGAGCAGACGCCACGCAATTTGAGCGGACCAACGGGGCCCATTTGTGCATTGGGCTCGTTTGTTTGGATTAGAAGCCCGAAAGGTTTCATGAAATGTTTGACTTGCTCCCCTAAAAAAAAAGAAATGTTTGACTTGCAACTCAGCAAGCTTCTCATTTCTCAACTCCTTTTGGCCGTACTACTAGCGTCCGGACGTCCGGACGGCACGCCAGCGCCGTTTTCTGTGCCCACACTTCCATCCCTCCGCTTCCCACACGCATACACGGCGCCCCAGTAGCTACAACATGTGGCTATGGCAGGTGAGTCACGTCGCGACATGTACAATACCCGATCTACTTATACAAAACTTTTGCAACATACGTCTGAAGAAAGATGAAACATTTGAAACATGTGTATGAAACACTTGCGAAAACACCTAAAAATACTTGAAAAGCCGTTGCAACACATATGCAACATCCTGACAAAAACAATTTCAAACATATGTGTGAAACATACGCAACATCCAAATAAAAACACTTGCAACCTACGTCTGAAAAAACAGATGAAACATTTGAAATAGACGCTTGCAACGTACGTGTATAGTCATTGCAACATATGCAATATCCCGATCTATTTGTGCAACATCTATATGAAACACTTGCAACATATCTCTGAAACATCTGCAACAATTGAAACATACGTTTGCAACATAGGAGGGAGAGAACGAGGCCGGTCGATTTCGGCCGTCAGGGTGGGAGCCAACGGCGTGCGGGCACCACCAGCACCGGCCGCACTCGTGGGTGCCCTTTGGCTCGGCTTCAGACGACCTGAGGCGCCCCGGCACTTGCGCCCAGTCGCCATCGACAAGGGCGGCGATGGTGGCCCGCGGTGGCGACGCATCCTGACAGTGCTGGGTTGGGAAAGAGCGTGGGGAGGCACTGCGCGAACTAAGGGAGGAGACGGCATGGTCGGAGGAAGGAAGCAACGTTGAGGAGACGGCATGGTCGGAGGAAGGAAGCAACATTGACGGCACGGGGATCCTGCTGCCCGCGGACACAAGAGAGACCTAGAGATGAGGTGGACAAGATGGAGCGAGGAGATAGAGAGACAGGAGACGCGAAGTGGAAGCCGCGTCCAAACCGGTGCGAGCAGACGGACGCCGACATCCAAGTATTTCGACAAAGCTCTCTTGTGTTGCGCTGTTAAAACAATTTAGCAGTGATGAAACAAGGAAAACCAAAATTTGTCTGCATGGTTTCATTTGTTTGCCACGCATGTTCACAAGGTTCCAGTGCCGGTGCCAAAATTTAAGGAAAACAAAACCGTTCAAATATACACACATTAAAACAAAACCGTTCAAACAAACACACATTCGATCAATGCCGGTGCCAAAACTTGAAAACCAAAACCAATCAATACAAACATTCGATCAATGCTGGTGACGAAATTTGAGGAAAACCAAACAGTTCGATTAAACGCACCCGCTGCTTTCCCCAAACCAATCAGCAATCAACATGATCAGAGGGATCATACAGATGAAACCAACATGGTCAGAGAGATCATAATACAGATAATGAAACGATGCAACCAACATCAACTATGACAAAACCACATAGACGACCATACCACAGAAAAGAACCTTGAGATTCAGCTAGTATTAAATGCATGCATAGATAAAGCTACCAAAGCATAACCATGTCTCAGCATAACAAGTGCACTTTCGACCAGGATCATTAAACAAAACTGCAATCTTATCACCAGGCTTACTACTCTTAAGGCAGGTGTTACAAGGGTCACACCGAGTTCAACAAACAGAGCACAAATTCGACGACATCCAAGACCATACAAGAACCACGAAGACCGCCAGGGCTTCAGCGCAGCCTCCTGGCCTCCCTCTCAGACTCAAGAAGGGTGAGGATGTCACCCTCACGAACCGGGCCCTTGACATTCCTCATGATGAGACGGTTCTGGTCATCCAAGAACTTCACTCTGACCTGGGTCACTTGACCCCTGGAGCCAGTCCTGCCCATCACCTTAACCACAACAGCGAGCTTCACCTGGGTGTCCATACTGCACTGATAGAAAGCATTTGTCAGTTACCAAGGGGATTCAGATGCTTTGTTCACACACTTCATTTAAACTGCAGTGAGGTATATAAAGATAAACAGTTCACATGATTAGTTAAAATTGGAGCTTTGTGAACAGAAACAGAAACAAATTAACAGCATTACACAGCAAGATATGAACACAACACGCTCTATTTGGTATCCAACATATTCTGTTTGTGGTATGAAAGAGAAGTTAACATAATGATACCGCTAGCACAATCCAAACCTATCAAAGAATGCTTGCTGTGGCAAAATTCCAGATTATCAATATTACCTTGCATTTGAGAGGGTTAAAAAAGAATGGTTGCTCAACAATTCCAAAATGATCACTACCACCTTGCGTTTGACAGGTTCCTAACTACATAAGAGATTATGTTTCGTTGGCTAGGCTATCAAGCACAAGTCAAGCATTATTGTTAGTCAGAGCTAAGCGATAAGTGTTCTTTAATATGCTTCTACCCAACTGCATTCAAGGACTCTTTAAGGTTGTACCACATAGTAAGATCACAGCAATAATCAAGAACCCTACACGACCGCAGATTTGTAGTGGCACAACATCCAACACATAAACAAAGAATCATGTGCTACAATGCCCAAAACATCCATGCTTAATTCCACAACAATTCATATTATATTCTAGAGCTGCAATAACAAATATGTGTCCTTCATGATGTTTAACTACAATAACATACAGATCAACTTCATTCACGGAGGACATCAAAACCTTGCACGACGAAATCTACGGATGAAATCAGACACCCACACGACAACACCAGATTCATAATCACACAACATCCAACATACACAATCAACAAATTCAGTGCTGTTATGCTCATCCATCGAATAATATCCGTGGAACCAGAACAAGCGCCTACCGCCAGAGGATTCAGAACGCTAACACATGAATCAAAGCTTGCAAACAGGAAACATGTATACTATAACAAATAAAGAAACGCGCGAGGCAGCATAGAATCAACAGCTACGGCCCATCGCGGGGATGAATGAAGATAGAAAAGTCGAACCTCCCGCTTCTAGCGTGGACGGAGGCAGACGAGCTCTCGGTCACGCGAAGCGAACTGGGGAGGCGGCGGCGCGAGGAGAACACTTGGATGAGGAAGGAAACCCTAGGCCCGCGTTGGTTCGTTTTATAGTAGAAGAGGGTGGCGGTTGAGTCGAGACCGCTGTGGACCCGCGCGTTGGGCTAGACCTCCCGCATGGTGAAGGTGGGTGGGTTTCCAAGACTGGGCCGGGCCGAGCGGTGGTGCGTTGATGACGGCCCGTTACAGCAAACGAAAGACTGGGCCGTGCGCCGGCAGAGGCACACGGACAGCGGCACCGGCACAGCACACGCGCCCGACACTACACAAATGGTCGCTGTGATTAGTGAGATGAATGCTTGTTGGATTCCTCAAAGAAAAAAATGTTCAACATCAGGATTCCTGTGAAACAGGCTTTTGCTGATCGGACAAACCGGGAATGAAGTTATTTGACTGACAAAATGCGTCACATGTTCACAGGAAAAAGCGCAAAGAAGGATCAGCAACCAGCCAACCAGAGGGGCCGGGATATACTACTCCCTCCGTCGGTCCCTGCAGTCCGTCGGCGAGTTGGCGACGGCGTTGCCGCGATCAGCGAGTAGTAGGCGTGATCGGTGGCGCATCAGGCAACTGAACCGGCGGGCAGCACAATTGACCAATCGCGCGATACAGACGGAAGTTCCACGACAGACGGCTCACCTTGTTTTTTTTTTTTTTTTTTGAGCAAAAGACGGCTCACCTTGCTGCTTGGGCTGGCTAGGGCGCTGGCTGCTAGCAAGGCCAGAGGGTCGTATTTGCTAATGGGCTATGGACGGTTTTGTATACTGGGGTTTGGGCCCTCTTCTGGTCTGGGCCATAGGCCCACCCAACGCACCCTCCGAGGGCTGGGTGTGTTTGGATGATTGAAGCATTTTCATTTCTGCTCGGAATCACAAGAATTAGTTCCAAACATAGTTGGAGCAAAGTGGACCGTTTGGTTTCTCCATGAAACAATTTTCTCTTTCTTCACTAGAACTCGAAGACTGTTAATCTAAGTAGCAGAGAATATTTAATCTGATTGCTTCAGTTAAGCTGTTGGGCAAATATTTGTAAGAAAATGAACCAAGATTACTAATTAACTAATTATTGAGATTCACATGCCCATGTAATCTGAAAAGAGAAAGATGAGCAGAAGGTGTTATAAAAATAGATAATGGGTAATTACAACTTGGCATGAGCGCTCGTGTCACCTTTTGAGGTGGCGGAGCAGATGTCTAGACTCGTGCACATCAACACTGGGAGCAAGGCCGGCCCTGATTTTTTTTGAGGCCCAGGGTGAAACTACAATCCGGGCTCTTTATACATACATAACATTGATAGTACTAAATATAAATACATATATATAAACACTTAACTGCGGATGCAATAGCAATATTCATATGAAACAATTCATAAATATTAAATTATCTTAAAAATTCCTATATTAAATTACCTTAAAAATTCCTTCTAGCATTCCTCGATGCGAAGTCATTGATGATGGTATCAATATCGATCTCATCCAATAATCGCTTCTCAATGCATAATGTTGCCAAACCATTTAACCTCTCTTGAGACATTGTAGATCTCAAATAGTTCTTCAACCATTTTAGTTTTGAGAAACTTCTTTCAGCTGATGCTACAGTCACAGGCATAGTAAACAAGATCCGATAAGTAATGAAAGCATTAGGATAACAATCAGCCTTTGTAACAAACTCAAAAATCTCCATAACTGTCATTGGTGTATCCGGCAAAATGAATTGTAGAACAGTCAACTCGAAAATTAGATCATTTAAATCAATGTCAGATGAACCATTTAGAGAGAAAACTGCTGCAAGTGTTGTGCAACACATTTTTAGCTTAGGACCATCTAATGCCTTCAAGTTTGCTGAGCTCATTAAAAATCGAAATATGTGCTCATCAATACTCACATTGTTTTCTTCCATATTAATGCCAACATTGTCATCAGGAGAATCTTCATCTTCTGGAATAATTTGTGTTGGTTCCTTCCAGACAACTATCGCCAACTCGTTTGGATCTCTTGAAGTGTTTGGATTATTTTCAAAAACTCATCTATTCATGCTTTCTTCTTCCTTTTCTCAGTGCTGGAAGCATACTTTCTTGATGACACGATGCTGTTAAGATTTAGAGAAACAGTTAGCTAAAAAAGTAACTCATCTACTCGCGTTGCTGTCTCAGTGTGGGCATGTGGATCACCGCCGATCGTCGATTCGTCGTCGCTCGTCTGGGTCGGGCGGAGTCGCGGAGATCGCAACGCGTGCGTCGCATGGCGTCGAGTCCAGCGTCTCGCGGTCTCGCCTCACGTTGTCGCGCAGACGCAACACCCGCACCCTCGCGTCTCACGTCGCCGATCGCTGCCGTGGAAGAGGAGTCGTGGAGTCGAGTCTCGTGTCGGCGTGTGCGTGTGGCTTCTCGTGGACGCTAGTTCTTTTCTTTCTATTTTTTTAATCAAACACCATCCTTCTCACGGACGCCAGGACTTGTAGGCCGGCAACGTTTAGTACTGGGCAAAATACTAATATACCTGGTGTTTGCATACTTAGGGTGGGGCCCTACCTAGTTGGGGGCCAGGGCTAGGCCTGACTGGGATCAGAGTATGTACCAATCAATTGCGGACGCGATGGTATGAGCGGAGAGTTCACCGAGCTATGCCTTGAGCGTGTTGTCTGGTCCATAGGTGTGCTTCCACCACCGTCATTAGGTCCAGCTTTGTGTGGTGGAGCTTGAGCAGACGAGCATTGCCACACCATAGATCCCGCCTGCATTTTCGAACCCTAACCTCCGGCCGTAGTATCACAAGCGCGCGGCCAATTAAGGTATGCAATCTGATGCGTTGTAGTAGGGTTGGGAGAGGGGATGCCTAAGGAAGAAGAGGGCTAATGAGCCTCGCTACTTGAGGTCCATGGGCAGCTCAGGGCATTGGTTCTCCTTGTCGACGGCGCAACAGGCGAAGGCCATAGGACGGTGGAGGTGGAGCGTGGAGGGATGAGGAACTCTCGGCCGGGTTCACGATGATTCGTGAGTAGCTGTCTTTGCAGGTTGATGGGTGATAGGCCCAATCAAACCCGCATCGTACAGTCTAGGTAACGGACGATATGGCTTAATTGGGTGCTCGTGCTTGGACTCTTGGTTTGATATGAAGAGATTTGTAGTCGTTGCTTCGAACATCACTCATGTCAAAATTGGTGAATATTTCTGCGATTAGTTTGTTAGTGCTCCTAAAGAAACGATTAATCTATATGGCCCATGAGTGATTTTCAGCCTACACGCACTCGATTTTTCGTCTATTAGGGTGGTGTTTAAATCAAGAGAGTAAAGTTTAGGAATATCACATCGGATGTCATATCGTGGTGTCACATAGGAGTGTTTGGATAGTAATAATACAATAAATTATAGAAGTCCTCAGTAATCTAAGTTTTGTGATTGGTCTTATCCAACTAGGACTCATAGTCAAGCCTCGGGTATAAATATTAAACTTCGGCTATTATAATAGACATCTCTCATCGATCAACCAAACAAGTACCTTTTACTTTTCGGCTTATGCCACCCCTTAGGAGTAGGAGTAGAGTAGATTTTGATGAGTTCTTTAGGCAAGCAGGGCTACATCAGACGACCTGACCTCTTGCTTGTTTGTGAGTATCCATCACGACTTATATTGTTACTTGTGAGGCTGCAACAGACGGCTGGTCTCTTGCAAGTCATGGTATAAGTTAGTTATCGATCTATATTGTTATTTATAAGGCTACAACAGACGACTGATCTCTTACAAATCACGGTATATATTAGTTATCGATTCGTATCACCCTTTACAAGGTTACAACAGACTACTGATCTCTTGTAAATGTTGGTATTAATCAAAGTTATCGATACTATGTTAAATAGTTTACCGTTTAATATAATATCACCAATTGCCCGATCTAGATTGAGATTCATTAGTCTTATTGTTCTGATCTATCATCTGCTAGACATCTTTTACGATTGGATTCATTCTTTGACGTTAGATCCTGTTTGATGACTAATCTATCTCATTCTTGATCGTACATGGCGGGTGTTTGAAGTCGTGTTCTATTAAGAGATAGATTCATTGATCGCTGGTATCCGGTATGACTCCACTATCAATATTGCATTAGTCAACTCGACCTGTTGATAGCGTGTCACGTTGAGCATTGTTGGTTAATAGATCTATCTATTAAAAAGAGCACGACATCAACCACCCACTGTCTCCATCGGCTATATAGCCGATGGCATGAGCTCCCATGTGTATAATATGCCTTCGCGATTTCTTTGCGATATAAGTTGATCTATCGACTGCTGGTCTCTGATCTAGGGTCCAACTATCAATGTTGCATTAGACGACTTGACTTGTTGATAGTACAATAGATTGAGTCTAGTTGTTTGTAGATTTATTTATATCCAACGGGTGAGCGATCATATGCTATACGACAAGATCATTGGAATCGACTATTTTAGCCGATAGCCTATTTTGTTGAGGATGTACTAGCTATTTACATGCTTTTATTTGTCTTCATCTTAGCTAAAAGCTAGTATGTTTCTCACATAAAAGCTTACACGCCTATTCTTACATCTTTTGCATGTTTTTCATGATTATCAATTTATCAGCTAAGTTAGATCTATGTAACTGAGTAAATGATAATTGTTGATTTGCTAATTTTATTTACATTACATCATGAACATGCTGGATATTGACTCTCTAGTTGATAGCCTTATTTCATCGGCTACTTAGCCGCATATTTGGAACTGTCTAGATAAACACTGGCATGTTCCACCTTAAATTACTAATTAATTTTTTCCTTGTCAATTGTAGGGTCAAATTGACCGGCACGCCCTCGGTCACGACCATCTGGTCTAGTGTCTACCTTAAGCCTAGAGTGAGCTCAGGAACTACTCCATGCGGTTTCTCTCGGCTTGCCCATGTCGGCGGCTCTATGTCGCTTTCTACCATTGACACATCTTGGCACACTCGGTGGGACCATAATCATCGACATGGATAATCAGACAATCCTCAAGATCAACCTTTAAGACCTGCCTGATGACTAGAAGGCACTCATTGAGCAGGCAGCAGAAGAATTCAGGGAGAAGTATCTACTGTCTTATAGTAGAACACGTGATTAAGTCATCCAAAAGACTCCCCTACCAAGCGTCCTCCTATATGAACAAAGTGAAGATGATGATGCAAGAACTACTACTCATTTGATTCACAAGACTATTCACGAAGCCTTCACGAACAACAACAAAGTGTTGGCCAACACAATTGGTAATGTTTTGAAAGAAGTTTTCTTTAGAGCGCCAGTTGATCAAGTGGGACCAGCATACTTCAATGGCTTTAATCCTTTGACTATTGGAAACAATGTACCTGGTTCTAGTTAGCGACCGATTGAGGGACAGTTCCAATAGCCACCAATACAGCAGCTTCCAGGAGGACAGGCTCAAGGTTAGACCCTACAAGCAGCAAGGGGCAAGGTTAAGCCCTACCAACCACAGGGGGCAAGATCAAGCCCTACCAACAACAGGTGGGCAAGGTCAGATGATAGGGGGCAACTACCAGTGTAGTAGTCACCAAGTGCCCCTATCACTCAGATAGTTCAACAGCCTACTGGACATAACCAACCTTATTCAATCTAGCAGCCAATCTCTCCGACTACTCAGCAGGATGCACAATGGCCGGCTCAGGGAAGATTAAGTACTTCCTATCAAATGCCTCAGTCAGCCCATAAAACTGCTCCATCAGTGTAGATGATCATCAAGAATATTGATCCTAATTACTTCAATAGTCGATTACAAGGATATGCAACTCACAATGCTCAGATTGACTATCTAGAGGGATATCACCTAGCTTATGATGCCTACACATACGAGCTCATGCCACATCCTAGGTATCAGAATCCTTATAGTTATAATGCTCAACAACTCCAATAGCCTCCGGCTCAAGATCAACAAGCTCAAGTATAAGGTTCTCAGGCTCAAGCTCAAGGGCAGCCGAGACAAGAAGTTGTTGGCATGGATGTTGATGAGTTTGTCAATCGGATAACTGCTATGATGCAAATCTAGTTTGGTATAAAGCCTAACGGATAGGTTGGCTCTTACCAACACCCATACCTGGTCTAGTATGATATTGTGCAACTCCCACCATGCTATAGAGGCCTAGATTTCTCCAAATTCACCGGGATAGATGACATGACAACCATAGAACATATCAGCCACTATCTCGTTCAGCTCAGAGAAGCATCTATTGAGGTGGCACATAAAGTTAGATTATTCCCCTTGTCTCTGTCTAGACCGACGTTCAGTTGGTTTTCATCGCTAGAACCAAACTCAATGACTAGATCAGTCGATCTAGAGAACAAGTTCCACGCATATTTCTACAGTGGGACAGGAGAGAAGAAGATTATGGACTTGACAAGCATGAGGTAGAGGAACAATGAGTTAGGCCCTATGTTCATTTAAAGATTTAGAGAACTAAGGAGCCATTGCTACTCATGGAATCTATCTAATGGCCAATTGGCTGAACTAGCCATTCAAGGGATGTCTCCATTGATTAGAGAGAAGTTTGATGGCTAGGAATTTGAAAGTTTGGCCCATTTAGTTTAGAGAGTATCTACCTTTGAGAGTCAGCATTAGGCCCTACATAAAGAGAAGTATTTGAAGAGTACTGCTGCTATGACTGATCCCTATGATGCATACTCTGATGGAGATGATCTAGAAGTTATGATCACCGAATGAACGTGGGGGCAAGGCTCCTATTTCTTGTCCATGGGTGAAGGAAACAGAGAACACCTATGACTTTGATGTCAAGAAAGTCGATAGGATCTTTGACTTGCTGCTAGAAAAGAAGCAGTTGAGATTACCTGCAAACCATGTGATCCCTTCGGCTAAAGAACTTAAAGAGAAGAAATGCTACAAGTTCCATATTGCTACTAACCATAGTTACAATGAGTGCAAAATCTTCCACTTTCACATTTAGAAGACCATCGAGCAAGGAAAGATCAAGTTTGAGCCAGCTTAGAAATCAACAATGGACATAGATAAACATACTTTCCTAGGGGTGCATATGGTAGAGTTTTAGTTGGCTAAAGGAAAGATGAGGGTCTTGACATCGGCTAATGCTAGAGAAGACAGGTCGATTGACCCCAAGGTTCAAATATCAGCTAATGAGTATGAAAAAGCTAAGAAACAACACAATCAGCAAAAGAGCCGATATGAGCAAGGTGAGACATCTAGAGCTGGTGCTATACGATGTAACACCCTTGGTGTTACACCCTAAATCATTTACTAAAACATGTCATGAGCATCATGTTTATGTGTTAGTGCATGTGATAAAGTGTGTACATCAAATTCTTGTAACCTAAAATGACTAATGAAAATATTAAATGAAAGTTGATTCATTAGCTCATGTATATCAAGTAGGGTTTAAAACTAATTTTTATTGAACAAAAATTCTATAGAACATATATGTGACGCTTAAATAAAGTTTGGAATTTGAACTTTATAGATAACAGTGAAATACTTGTTGTTGAAAAATGATATTACTAACTACTATTTCTACTAGCCTAGAAATTGCAAATTGAAATCAAGTTCAACTCAAAAACTTAGAAAATTTTCTAAGTTTGTCAATAGCTAGACATTGCTATGTTTAGCAAATTATTTGAGAGATTGGGTTAAGGGGTGGTGTAGTGTTATATCTCGACTTGCTAGTCTCATATGCCATCTTGAGCATGGTGAAGATGGTTTATGTCTAGAAGCAACCATTTAGTTTTATAGACGCCTTAAAATTCATGCACGACACGGTTTCGGGCTGGTTGGCCGCGTGGGTGCGGTCACCATGCTCGGGTGTTCAGCATCATCATGCTGGCTATCCTGCGCACACGCGTGTTGCCACATGTGGCTGGCCATGGCTTCTCTGGCTTGGCTATGGCCTGGCTGCCACTGGCTCCTGGCGTGTAGAGCCGCTGCTACTGCTTGCATAGCCAGGCGGTGCTGTCGCTAACCCTATCGCGCTGTCGAACTACCGACCCGCCCCATGCCATGACGCAGCCACTACCAGTGATGTCGCCTTGCCATCATGTCCATGCCTCCCTCTACATCTCTACGCCGCTGCTAGCCCAGTGCGATGCGGCCTATCTGCTAGCGCTTGCACGTGTGCCTCCATGATCATGCCGACCGCATCCCACCAAGGCAAGGCCGAGCCGAGCCCACCTATCGTGCCTCGTCTCTCTCTTTCTCTCATTCTCCCTCTACTACCGTCGTTGAGCCGCACCATCCAATTACCCAGCGAACGATCACCTCCATTCAATTTAGTGCATCAATGACTTCACCATCACACACTCTTGCTGCCCGACCCCACCCACCCATGAAGAAGGCACTGCCAAGCTCCAATTTTGGAGTTTTCCCACCACCGTGCCGATGAGGCTGCGTTCGGTCGTGGATGTGGGCAGCCCTCCTATCGTCCCTCCTGAGCTAATTCACCTACACCACTAGCTTCACCTTACCCCCCTCTCCACCTTGCGCACACTACCAAAACCGCTACCGCCTCCCTATCACCATTGACGTGACCGCACCATTGTGGTGCGTCGCCACATGGCTTGGCCACACGTGGCCACACCTCTTCTGCCATCCTCCACCCCAACCGTCACCTTGGCTAGGTCCATGGTAGTCTACTGATGCTCTCTTGCTAGCTAGTTAGGTTCTTAGGTGCTCTAGATAGCTAGGGCAGCTGCACCGCTGCCTCGTGTTGCTGCTTGGTGTAGGCGGTTGGATCGTAGTTGAAGGTTGGCCCAACCGTCGGGCCAGCGCGAGCCTCTAGTGGCTGGCACGGTCGCGCTGTGTCATCACCCGTCGTGCTGCCGTGCATTGAGCCGCCATGGTCTATCTAGGATAGTGGCACTAGTTTTATCTAATCAATCTTCTGTAGGTACACTAACTTACACTGCGTAAGAATCATATAGCGTATGGGAAGTGAGTGTGCGCTGTGACAAAAATTGCATACAAATGCCGCTATATTCTGGCTTGAGCGAACAAATAGGTCGATCCATGCATCATGAAAAGAGAATCTTGCTTAAACTAAACTCCCCCACACATATAATTTTTGGATAATAAATTGATAGGATAATAAATAAAGAGAAATGCTTTAACTCTTAAGGAAAAGTCTCGCTAGTAACCATTTATTGGGCCTTATCATCTCTCTAGCCTTTTATTTCTAAATATGGAGGCTTGTCCCTAACAGTGGGTTCCTATCTATTTATAGATGAATCTAAGGTCTGGTCGTGGGAGCACCAGTGCTGGGACAAGACATGGTCTTGGTGAAGAACAAGGCAAAAATGGTCATGGCGATGATAACAACAATGCAAATGGGGAGAGCCACGAGGGCCTACTCCTTGGTCCTCCTCCTTTGCCACCACCACTACCTCCGATGACCTATGATGAGATGATGGCTGCTTATCATGAGTTAGCCTGTGCCCTAGAGGTGCTAGCATAGGCTATTGGTGGCTTTGCCCATGGAGGCCCTGGTGACAATGGCGGGAATGGGGGTGGTGCTTGTGGTCCTGAGAGGCCCTGTTCCTATCAGGAATTCTTAGGGACACACCCTCCCATATTCATGCCAACTGCTGAGCCTTTGGACGCAGAGCATTGGCTTCGTATTCTAGAGTAGAAGTTTTAGCTGCTCAATGTGACTAACGAGCAGAAGGTGCGCTTTGCCGCACAGCAGCTTCCAAGATCTATCAGTGCTTGGTGGGATGCTTTCAACACCATGCATCCTATGGACCACCATGTGACTTGGCGGGAGTTTACCACTGCTTTCCATCAGTACTATATTCTTGCTGGTTTGCTAAATAGGAAGCTGTCTGAATTTCTAGAGCTGAAGCAAGAAAATATGACTGTGATGGAGTATGTGGACAAGTTCAACCATCTTACACAGTATGTTGGGACTTATGTGGATACTGATGAGAAGAAGATGGACCGTTTCAATCATGGTCTCTTGCATCTTGTAACAGAAGCTGTATACCGGGGGCTATCAGACCTTTGATGCTTTGATGAATGCTGCCATTGCTATTGTAACAACCCAAAATTCCATACACTAAAAATACCAACTACAAATTTTTTCTTAAAAACTCCCATGTGATGATGAGTGTCATGTATAGAAACCCAACCTAAGAGATGCATTAGGTCTAACCCCAACCTAAGTCATCACACAAGCATGGCATTCCATAGTTAATCATGTTTATTTAAATACTAACAAATGAAACATAGCATATATTGTTAACTCACATGGTGATTTGGATTTTCATTTGCTTTATGTAATGCCTAAAAACTCCTTTAAAGAAACACACCATAAAGTAATTATGATTCAAACCAAAGGATAAATGTTTAAAAAGAAAACTATTTCCATTTGTGTATAACAAAACTACACCTATTTTTGCCATAGAAAATAGCTAAATAAATTCCTAATATATATAAAAATGATATGGGCATCATATCTAAAAGGTACACCAATTTGGAATTCAAATTTCAAACCAAATTTGAATTCAAAACAAGGAAGAAGAAAAAGAAAACAGAAAAAGGAAAAAAGAAAAGAAGAAGAAGCCTCTCGGCCCGCCAGCGCGCAGCAGCCCAGCAAGTAGCCCCGCCAACGCGCAGTAGCCCAGCAAGCAGCCTCGCCTGCGTGCGCAGCAGCAGGTTGGCCCAACTCGTGCGGCTAGCCCAGCAAGTAGCTCAGCGCGCATCGCCCACGCCCACGCGCCTCCTCGCTTTCCCTTGCTACCACTGCCACTTGGCCCCGGATGTCAGCCACCCTCGTCCATAGTGTCATCTTCCTCCCCCACGCCGCTCATGCCTCTGACCAAGCCCCGACAGCCCTGGCAGGAGCGGGCTAGGGGGTCACACCCAGGGTATGGCCCTGTCTCCTTGGTGCCGCGCCCACGCAACCACGCGTGGGCCATTGGATGCAAGCATGTGCCTCCGATTGCCCTTGATCCCCATCCACCATTCACCAGGCTCCGCCGTTCCCCGATCGGCTATAAAGCCCCAGCCTTGGGTGCCCTGAGCTCTCTCAACGCCCCACCACCACTTTGTGGCCATCCCGCACACACCTGAGCCAGAGAAGGGCGAGGAAGAAGGAAGGGAGAGGGAGGAGGAAGAAGGAGGCACCATCAGAGCACCTCCGAAGCCGCCGGAGCAGGAGCCGATGCCACGATCGCCTACAGCAGCGATGCACGGCTTCCGGAGCTACACGGCCTCAAACTGCCACTACATCACCACCCTATCTTCCATGACACCAATGGTGAGCCCCCTCCCGATCTCTCCCTGCTCGCCACCAGACCTCACCGTGTCGGCCATGGCGCTCCACACCGGGAGCGCGTCGGCCAGGGCGATCTCTGGCCTCTGGGTACACACGCACCCACACGCACACCCATGACCACGCCGTGACCGCCCCACTAGAGCCCCATAGTGCACCAGCATGCCTCGCCGTTGTCACCATGCCACCGTGGCCGCCGAGGAGCCCCTACTAGCCACATAGGAACCCAAAGCCCCGCCTTGAGCCCTGGACGCCCTCGCCATGTCCCCACGGATCCGTAGAAGCTCACACGCCCCACCAAAATGCCTCTTTGAGGTCGTAGCCACCACACCGATGCTGCCATCATGCTCGAGCCACTGATCACCATGGCCAAGGCCCTAGGAAGCTTTGGCCACCACTTTGACCCCACCGGCGCAGTCGCCATGGCATGGGGGAGCTTTTCCCCTCCTCAATTGGACACCAGCGCTGCTAAGGGAGCTCGCCGATGAACTCACCATCGGCGGAAGCATGGTAGGAGAGGAGGCAGGGGAATTCCCCTCGCCGGCCACACGTGCATGCACCCGACGCACGTGGACCACAGAGAGAGAAGGGTAGACGCGGTTCACTGGAAGGAGAAGCAGTCCACCATAGACCGACGCATGCGTCCACCGTGGACTGCAAGCCATAGACCATTGCCCAGTGGAGGCCCAAGGTTGTGACGTGGCTGCGTCATAGCCTACCATGTGTCTGGGTCAGCCCGGCCCAGACCAGCCCAACCCGTGCCCACCAGAGCCCGTTTGAGACCCAGTCTGAGTTGACCGTTGACCGATCAATGTTGACCATTGACCTGGACCCACATGTTAGTGGCACCGACACTCTGGGCCCACATGTTAGATGATGACATCATGCTGACATCACACGAGACCCACACGTCAGAAGCCAACACAGCCGGGGTGATGTCATGCTGACGTCATGATGACATCAGCTACTGACATCAGCAGCCCTAGCCCCACATGTCAATGACCGTTGACCATTGACTCACCCGTTGACTAATGTTGACTTTGACCGGACCCACATGTCAGCAACCTAAGAGTCCCTGGACCCACCTGTCGGAACTGATGACGTTGCTGACATCAGCTGAACCCCCACCTGTCAGCTCGGAACTGAGATGATGACATCATGCTAGCATTAGCATGCCACGTGGACTAGTCACAGCGTGACACGTGTCAGCCCAGAATTAATTCGGCCTTTTCCATTTTCAGAAATGATTTAAACTTTGGAAATTCATAACTAATTCATATGACCTTAGAAAAATATGAAACTAGGACCAAAATTCATCTAAAATCCAGCTTTACGTAATGAACCCATGTTTGAGTGCATTTGGCTCTTTTGAATTTTTATTGCTTCTTTGTGCTATTCTATAGACGTCGCTAACGCGACTATGATATGATCGTTGCAGACTTGGAGGAGAACCAGACGGACGAGGATCGTGAGTACCATGAGGAGTATGGAGATGACTACACTAAAGGTGCCACATCCCACCCAATCTCATAGCACCTATTACGCATGGCTAATATAGAACTGCTATTGCTTTACTTTACTGTTATAATCATACTATGATAGGACTTGTATGGTAGTATGCTTATTTGATGGCCTTTACCTTGACACAACCATACCCCTGCATACCCTGTTGATAGGCTAGACACACGCTTACTGCTATAATTCATTGCTTACACTTCTACTATGCTTATACTACATTAAGGCATGGTGGAAACTAGTGTTATCTAGACTATGGGGAGAGTGCTGCATGTGTGACTTGGGTGTGTGGAGGGTGAGAGTTGCGTCGACCAAGTTGAAGTATACGATGAGCCTAGGGCAAGTCTTGCCATGGGGTGCTACCTAGGCACCCCTAGGAATGGATACCTGTGGTGGGTAAATGGTATATGAGGTGGTCCTAGGTGTGAACCTGTGATAGGCGGAGCCCGGGGTGGAGGTGCTGTGGTGGCATAGCAAATGGAAACCCTGATGAAGACATTCTGGCTTGGTCATCCCTAAGGACTTACTAGTACTCAGATTCACCGGGAAGCCTTACGTACCACTCGCCCTATATGGTGCGGGACGGCCGGACTACTTGGTAGGATATTGCCACTACTGCTAGGTTGATAGCGGATAGTGTAAGGAGGTACGGGGCATGGAGGATTACCCCCACACCCTTCCGAGACTTCATGGAGACCTTGTGGACCTGGCTCATGACTCACAGTTTCAGCCACCCTAGACTAGACTTGGGGTGTACTAGGGCTGAATGGTAGAGTGGCATTATCCTAGGCTAGCAAGCGGTCGAAATCAGCCCAGTTGACGATGGTCAGCGAGGAAGGCAGATCTTGTGGTTATGTAAAACCTCTGCAGAGTGTATGGTTGATCGATCGATACATGTGCCGACTTGTCGGCTATAGACCTTTCCTGGGTTTCCCTTAAACTAGATAGTGAGATGAGTCCTTCTTGTCTTCCCCCGTGAGAGAGTGTCGGTCATAGCCAGGGGCTACGGGCCTTGAGACAGTGCCGAGAGGGAGTTGACTTGTCGACTGAGCGATGGTATGGTGCTGGTGGAGATGGTGCTATATCGATCCTAGGATCGAAACCTAGCTCAGGAAAGGGAATGGGGTGGATGGTGTGTGGGAATAGTGTTAAAACTTGACCAACTATTATTATATACTTGATATGCTACTGCATAGGAAACCTTAGCCTCATAGGTTCCTTTTGATTATATCCAACATGCATCTAATTTCCATAAAGCAATGCTCATAGAGTGGGATTGGCCAGTACAAATCGTACTGATAAATTTTGGCCCATAGGTTCTGCTGAGGAGTATAGCTCCGAGGAGTTTGATGGATAAGGGGTTCATACCTACGCTTGAGTTTGGCGATCTTATCTTCAAGCTGTTCTAAATGAATGCCACTTTTGATTCCGCCAATGCGGCGATGTAATAATTTATGTACTTCTGCACTATTTGTACTCTGAATTTATCATTGTATGGATGTGATATTCAACTAGAATTTGGGTAATACGATCTACCATAGTCTTATTACACTTCGACTCTGTGGATTTCCCTTCACAGAAATTAGGTCGCTTCAGTTGGTATCAGAGCCATACTTGACCATAGGACGAAACCCTTAGAAATGGACGATAGAATAGGACGTGAACAACCCTTCTTTTAGTTATATACTGACCTAGCATTTACTTTTATGTATGGCTTATCTATTATTGACCTGCTAACACCCGTTCCTTAAAACATGCAGATGGTAATGAACGTCGACTGCCCACCTCTAGGACCGCTACCTCTGGACCACACCGAGCTCACCTTCGACCTACGTGAGCTTGGGGGTTTTGCACAGACCCTCTGCTGAGTTCTTGTCATGTTAGGTGTCCCTGACGAGCTTGTCAAGGTCACCTGCACTGGGAAGCCAGCTCAGGAAGGAGGAATTGAAGGACTGATTGTCGCCTCAGTTGAGGTCCTAGCTAGCACTACCTTACCTTCTGTCCTAGCTTTCACCGAGTTAACTATAGAGGACACAGCCAAGGAAGGACTGCAAGCTATCTCACACAAGGCACTTCGTAGAGTGATGAGGGACCATTATGAGCACCTGAAGACTATAGAGTTCTGTCTACTTCCCAAGGCCCTCGACCTCAGCCTTACCCCTAGTGAGCAGAGCTTCGCTGCCAGTAGAGTTATCTTTGCTGAGGAGGATAGATGCCTTCATGTCTCAGCTATTCACCTACTAGAGTAGGATAGGTACGTGACCCAGCAGGAGCAGAGGAGACGTCAAGATTAGGCCCTTCTATGGGAGTACTAGGAGCAAGACATGTAGGGAGCACAGGAGCGAGCTAGTCTACTTCAAACAGTTGCCAAGCTATAGGACGAGCTCAACCGTCATGAAGAAGTCCACAGAACCAAGGTCGCAGACTTACAGGACAAAGCCGCTGACCTAGGCAATAGGAACTGCTACCTCGATAGCAAGGTCTTGGAGTTGCAGAGAGAGTTGGACGACAAGAAGGCCGAGTTCAACCGCAGAGGAGATAGAGAGAGATCTAAGGGGATTGATATGCTAAAGATCCAATCTCAGAACAAGACCATGACTCAAGAGCTAGAGGAGTTCAGGAAGAAGGCTGTTCGCAACTAGGGTCACCTGATCAAGGCACTTAGGCAGACTGAGTACCTACAGGATAAGTGTGAGAGGACATGGTAGGCTTGGCAGAAGTCTAACAGGAAGCGCCTCAGGGAGATGAAGGGTATGTGGGATCAGCTTCCCAAGGAGATTCGCAGTAAGACGAAGCCTAGGATAGAGGAGTTTGAGCTAGCCCCGACTCGCCTCAACCTAGATGCCTACCCTACTCTACCTGGAGCCAAGCCTACTGAGGAGCTCAACGAGGCCTTGAAGTACATGTCCCGACTTCACAAGTCTAATGAGGAGATCGAGAACAGTCGTATCCTAGCTACGGTGTACGAGTTAGAGTAGAATGACCCTGCGTGGTCATGAGTCATGACAATAGCTTTCGTAAGTTGTACCCTATGATGTACCCCTTATGAGATGTATTATGAGACATTATGCATAGTACGATTCTCGCACGTCTTCAAGTGTAGCTACTAGAGATGATGCTATGTAATAAAACCCATGTAATGAATGTTTCGGATCTTATTGCATCTTATGAATCTTATTGCTTCTTTGTAATGAGTGTTGGATAGTATAAATGTTTTTCTTTAAATCGTCAAAATCATATAATCATATTGAAATATAAGCACTTATGGCACAAACACTAAAATTCTCTATGATCCGTGTTACAGATGCCAAACCGACGATCAAATCATCTAATGAACCATGGGCATGTGCCCACCCCGAACCAGTCGAACCAAATGGGGGGCATGGTGGCAACAACCGTGGCCATGGCCATGGATGTGGAGGGATACCCTTCAACCTAGAGAATACCCCACCGCCTGAGGAGAACATCCCGCCACCACCACCATCGAACCTGGCAGAAGTGATGGCACAACAGACTCAACTTCTTGCAGCTCTTGTTAACGGAGCAAACCGTCGCCAGGGAGGTCAGTAGAATGACTTCCAAAGGAAGCTAGAAGGATTTCTGAAGCTAAGGCCACCTACCTATGATGGCACCGACCCTGACTTGCTTGTAGCCGATGACTGGCTCAAGGAGATGGAGAAGAAGCTTGACCTCACTACTTTCACCGACGATGAGTGTGTTGGAGCAGCCGCACACCAGCTCATAGGTGCAGCATGCGCCTGGTGGGATAGTTTTAGTGATTCCCATGAAGACCCTACCAACATCTCGTGGGATGAGTTCACCGAAGCATTCACTGAGTATCACATTCCTAAGGGTATCATGGAGGCCAAAGCTGAGGAGTTCCACAACATCAAGATGGGAAAGGATAGGGTGACTGAGTACACTACTCGTTTCACCAATCTTCTTCGCTATGCACCTTCGTATGTTGTGAACTCTGAGAAGGAGAAGCTATACTATTACCGTAAGGGACTTAACCCGCACAGCAAGCTAAAGTTTGGCGATATTGAGAGTAACACGTTGCATGCTCTGGTGGATCGCTGCATCCAGATCGAGAGAGATCGTGCTGAAGCTAGAGAGGAGTATAGGGAGAGGAAGCGTAAGCCTGAGGAGTCCTTTCGTGGTCGTGATCGTAAGAGGTTCTGTAGAGATGCACCATCTAGGGAATGCTCTCGCCACAACAGGGATGACAACCCTAGATCGAGTAGGGGTAGTGGAGGCTACACCGCCAAATACTCCCGCCCTACTCAGGATCGTTACACCCGGGACCGTTATGCTCAGGACCGCAACACTCAGGACCATTTCAACCATTCCCACTCTATGAATGAATGCCCAGCATAGAACCGCTCTGCAGCAAGCACTAGAAACTGGAAGGCACCCATGCCAACCCCTACAGGCAGTACACCTTTCACCTGCTTCGCTTGTGGCCAGCTAGTTCACAAAGCCACTGAATGCCCACATAACTCAGCTACCTAGAAATCTTAGTTCAAGGAATCTGCTACTTGTGGACATCTCAACCATCTGGACATCGAGGAAGCACAGGCTACCTCTGATGTTGTGTATGGTATGTTTTTAGTTAATGTCAATACTTCATCAGTTCTATTTAACTCTGGAGCAACTTGTTCCTACATATCATCCAAGTTTGCACGAGAGCATGACCTGCCTGTAACCCCACGCGAGAAGCCTATCATCACCAGCTCACCTTTAGAAGACCTAAAATGCACCCACATCTGTAAGGGAGTGAGTCTTACCATTGAGGGTCTTATCTTTAAAGCCGACCTAACCCTGTTACCTTCCACAAACCTAGATGTCATCTTAGGTATGGATTGGTTAATCATTCACCGAGGTATCATATCATGTTCACCTAGATACATCCAAGTGACCCACCCATCAGGTCAAATCATCAGATGTGAACCCTAGTCCGGGAAGTCTACCTCTATCCTATGTGCTCTTAAAGCCAGTTTAGAATCACAAAAAGAGGAGAAGACAGTTCATGATGTGCCTGTGGTCAGAGACTACCCCGATGTATTCCCTAAAGAATTACTAGGTATGCCACCAGACCGTTGACTCACCCGTTGACTGATGTTGACTTTGACCAGACCCACATGTCAGTGACCCAAGAGTCCGTAGACCCACCTGTCGGAACTGATGATGTTGCTGACGTCATGTTGACATCAGCTGGACCCCCACCTATCAGCTCGGAACCAAGATGATGACATCATGCTGACATCATGCTGGCATCAGCATGCCATGTGGACCAGTCACAGCCTGACACGTGTCAGCCCAGAATTAATTCGGCCTTTTCCATTTTTAGAAATGATTTAAACTTCAGAAATTCATAACTAATTCATACGACCTTAGAAAAATACGAAACTAGGACCAAAATTCATCTAAAATCAAGCTTTATGCAATGAACCCATGTTTGAGTGCATTTGGCTCTTTTGAATTTTCATTGCTTCTTTATGCTATTCTATAGACGTCGCTAACACGACTATGATATGATCGTTGTAGACTCGGAGGAGAACCAGACGGACAAGGATCATGAGTACCATGAGGAGTACAGAGACAACTACACTAAAGGTGCCACATCCCACCCAATCTCGTAGCACCTATTACACATGGCTAATATAGAACTGCTATTGCTTTACTTTACTGTTATAATCATACTATGATAGGACTTGCATGGTAGTATGCTTATTTGATGGCCTTTACCTTGACGCAACCATACCCCTGCATACCCTGCTGATAGGCTAGACACACGCTTACTGCTATAATTCATTACTTACACTTCTACTACGCTTATACTACATTAAGGTGTGGTGGAAACTGGTGTTATCTGGACTATGGGGAGAGTGCTGCGTGTGTGACTTGGGTATGTGGAGGGTGAGGGTTGTGTCGACCAAGTTGAAGTATACGATGAGCCTAGGGCAAGTCTTGTCATGGGGTGCTACCTGGGCACCCCTAGGAATGGATACCTATGGTGGGTAAATGGTATATGAGGTGGTCCTAGGTGTGAACCTATGATAGGAGGAGCCTGGGGTGGAGGTGCTGTGGTGGCACGGCAAATGGAAACCCTGATGAAGACATTCTGGCTTGGTCATCCCTAAGGACTTACTAGTACTCAGATTCACCAGGAAGCCTTATGTACCACTCGCCCTATATGGTGCGGGACAGCCGGACTACTTGGTAGGATATTGCCACTACCGCTAGGTTGATAGCGGACAGTGTAAGGAGGTACAGGGCACAGAGGATTACCCCCACACCCTTCCGAGACTTCATGGAGACCTTGTGGACTTGGCTCATGACTCACAGTTTTAGCCACCCCAGACTAGACTTGGGGTGTACTAGGGCTAAATGGTAGAGTGGCATTATCCTAGGCTAGCAAGCGGTCGGAATCAGCCCAGTTGACGACGGTCAGCGAGAAAGGCAGATCTTGTGGTTATGTAAAACCTCTGCAGAGTGTATGGTTGATCGATCGATACATGTGCCAACTTATCGGCTATGGACCTTTCCTAGGTTTCGCTTAAACTAGATAGTGAGATGAGTCCTTCTCTTCTTCCCCCATGAGAGAGTGTTGGTCATAGCCAGGGGCTATGAGCCTTGAGATAGTGCCGAGAGGGAGTTGACCTGTCGACTGAGCGATGGTATGGTGCTGGTAGAGATGGTGCTATATCGGTCCTAGGATCGAAACCTAGCTCGAGAAAGGGAATGGGGTGGATGGTGTGTGGGAATGGTGTTAAAACTTGACCAACTATTATTATATACTTGATATGCTACTGCATAGGAAACCCCAGCCTCATAGGTTCCTTTTGATTATATCCAACATGCATCCAATTTCCACAAAGCAATGCTCATAGGGTGGGATTGGCTAGTACAAATCGTACTAATAAATTTTGGCCCGTAGGTTCTGCTGAGGAGTATAGCTCTGAGGAGTTTGACGGATAAGGGGTTCGTGCCTATGCTCGAGTTTGGCGATCTTATCTTCAAGCTATTCTGAATAAATGCTACTTTTGATTCCACCAATGCCATGATGTAATAATTTATGTACTTCCACACTATTTGTACTCTAAATTTGTCATTGTATGGATGTGATATTCGACTGGAGTTTAGGTAATACGATCTACCATGGTCTTATTACACTTCAACTCTGTGGATTTCCCTTTGCGGAAATTAGGTCGCTTTAGCTATGGAGGGACTTTAGCGTGACTCTCAGGCTGAGTGAAAGCACAAGAGGGTGATCACTAGGTCTTCTAGTCACCCACAGTCTCAGAAGGTATAGGTTGTGAGAAGGGTGTCCTATCACTCTTTGAGTGGACAGTCATCTCACCAGACTCAGTAGACTCACCAGACACCTCCCACTTAGTATCATGCACCTAATCAACAGGTGCAGCAACCTCAAGGACAGCAGGTGTTGCCTCATCAGGGGCAAGGGAACATGCCGGGTGCTTGTTTCAAGTGTGGCAAGGAAGGCCACTATGCTCGTGAGTGCCCCCAGAACTGGCTTACTCAGTCTTCTTAGCCTTTAGCCAACTCTTGTTTGGTTAAGAGGACTCTCATCAGGAAGAAGATGCCCATGAGCTGCTCAAGACAGGTTAACTTCACTGAGGCTGAGGAGATCCCACAGGGAGAGCCTGTGATGGTTGGTATGTTCACCATTGATTCCCACCCAACATATGTATTATTTGATTCTGGTGCATCACATTCATTCATGAGTATGGGATTTGCACAACGGCACAATATATCTACTACGACTATTGCTATTGCCTATAGAATCAAAACCTCGGGTGCACAGTTGTGCGTTAGCACTCGAACGAACACTATGAGACTAGTACTAGCAACTCACTCTTATTGTCTCTAGTTCATGTTGTTGCTTGGGCAAGGCATAGATGCAATTTTAGGAATGAATTGGTTGAGAAATTATGGGGTAGTCCTGAACCTTAGGCAGAGAGTTGTTGTGTTGAAGCTTCCTTCTTCTGAGGATAGAATGTCTCTCTTTCTGTCTTTAGTTTCCACCCTACCAGTTATTGCTCATACTGAAGCCTCTCCTGATCTTGCCTCTATTCCTATGGTCTATGAATTTCTAGATGTCTTTCCCAAAGATCTACCTAGGTTACCACTGGACTAGGATGTGGAGTTTGCCATTGAGTTAGAACCTAGTACTGCTCCTATTTCATGGCGTCCTTACTGCATGGCTCCAAAGGAACTGGCAAAAATAAAGAAGCAGCTAGAGGAATAGTTGGAGAAGGGATTCATCCATCCTAGTTCTTCACCATAGGGTTGTCCAGCTATTTTTTGTGAAAAAGAAGGATGGCACTCTTTGGATGTGTGTGGATTATCGTCCTCTTAATGCGGTAACCATTAAGAACAAGTATCCTTTACCTCATATTAATACTTTGTTCGATCAGTTGGCTGGTGCCAAAGTGTTTTCAAAGATTGATCTTCATTCTGGGTATCACCAAATTAAGATCTGGCCACAAGATATACTAAAGATAGCTTTCTCTACTAGGTATGGCTTTATGAATACAAAGTCAGGTCTTTTGGTCTCACCAATGCTCCTGCATTCTTCATGTACCTCATGAACTTAGTCTTTATGCCAGAGTTGGACAAGTTTGTAGTGGTGTTCATTGATGACATATTGATATATTCTAAGAACAATGAAGAGCATGCACAACATCTTCGGATAGTACTGACTCAGTTAAGGGAACACAAGTTGTATGCCAAATTTAGCAAGTGCGAGTTTTGGTTGGATCGAGTACAGTTTTTGGGACATGTCCTAACACCTGAAGGCATCTCTGTGGATCCTGGCAAGGTGCTAGATGTGTTAAATTAAAAATCTCCAAAGTTAGTACATCAGATTTGTCAGTTCCTTGGTCTTGCTGGTTATTATCAGTGCTTCATCCCTGATTTCTCTAAAATAGCTCAACTAATGACCAAGTTGCTCTAGAAGGATGTCAAATTTGTATGGAGTCCGGCTTGTGAAGAAGCTTTCCAAGCCCTGAAGAAGTTTCTTACCTCTGCTCCTATTCTTGCCCAACCAGATATATATAGACCGTTTGATGTGTATTGTGATGCCTCTAGGACTAGAGTGGGATGTGTGCTTATGTAAGGCGGACGTGTGATCACTTATGCTTCATGTTAGCTGAAAAAGCATGAGTTGAATTATCCTACTCATGATTTAGAGTTGGCTGCAGTGGTGCACGCTCTAAAAATTTGGAGACATTATCTGTTGGGAAATAAATTACATATTTTTATGAATCACAAGAGCCTCAAATATATTTTCACTCAATCTGAGTTGAATATGAGGCAATGGAGGTGGCTTGAGTTAATCAAAGATTATAACTTAAAAGTTCATTATCACCCTAGAAAAGCTAATGTGGTGGCTGATGCCTTAAGTCGGAAGTCGCATCAAGTTGAAGAAGAATCTTTGTCTCTCAACCATTTTGAGGTGTTAGCCCATATTGCTCTAGTCTCAGATCTACTTGAGCAAATTATTATAGAGCAAAGGCAAGATGCTTTGGAAAATCTACATATCAAGAAGTTAATTGCCAAAGGGCATGGTCCTCATTTTAGTGTTGATGATCATCCAGGAAGTAACAAGATGTATCATGATTTGCGTCACTTGTATTGGTAGCCAAATATAAAACATGATATTACCAAATACATCTCAGAATGTGACATTTGTGGAAGGGTTAAGACGGACCATATGCGTATGCCTAGATTTTTACTGCCCTTGCCTATTCCTGTTTGGAAATGGAAGGATATTTCCATAGACTTTGTTGTGGGTTTGCCTAGCACGGCAAAGGCGTATGACTCTATTTGGGTCATTATGGATCACCTTACCAAGTCCACTCATTTCCTCCTAGTGGATACATGGTATTCAACCAAGAAGTATGCCAAGTTATATTTTGATCGGGTTGTGATCCTGCATGGGGTTCCTCTTACCATTGTTTCAGATAGAGGGTCAGTCTTTGTCTCTCGTCTCCTCTGAAGTTTAGGTTATGATCCACAAACTGATGGACAGACAAAAATGGTCAATCAAGTAATTGAAGACATGTTGAGAGCTTGTGCCATTTCTTATCTAGAAAAATGGGACGAATGCTTAACTTTAGCTGAATTTTCCTATAACAATAGCTACCAAGAGATAATTCGCATGGCACCGTTTGAGGCCCTATATGGTAAGAAATGTAGAACACCACTTAACTGGGTTGAAGTGGGTGACCATGGGTACTTTGGACCTGATTTTATCAAAGAAGCAAGAAAATAGGTCAGTGTTATTCAGAGTCATTTGAAAGCGGCTCAAAACCGTTAGAAAGCTTATGTGGACAAGAGGAGAAGGCCCTTGTAGTTTGAAGTTGGTGACCATGTGTACCTAAAGGTATCCTCGATGAGAGGTGTGCATCGGTTCGGAGTCCGTGGAAAATTAGCTCCTCGTTATGTCAGACCTTATAAAGTTTTGGAACGGTGTGGTTTTGTTGCTTATCGTCTCCAACTCCCAAATATTTTATCAGCAGTCCATAATGTTTCCATGTCTCCTAATTGAAAAAGTGTTTGCGAGTTCCTGAGGAAGTGGTGGAAATTGAAGGACTCCCTCTCCAACATGATCTTTCTTATATTGAACATCCTATCAAAATCTTAGATGAAAAAGAGAGTCACTAGGAACAAAGTGGTGAAATTTTAAAAAGTCTAGTGGCAAAATCATTCGGAGGACGAAGCAAATTAGGAACAGGAGAGTTATATTCTGGAGCATTATTCCCATCTTGTCCCTGGCGTGTAAAGGTAATAGTTTATGTTAAAAGCTCACTCTTACCCTTTTTCCTACACTAGGCACTCACATGAAATCTTGGGATGAGATTTTGTTTAAGGGGGGAGAGTTGTAACACCCACGGTGTTACACCCAAAATCATTTACTAAAACATGTTATGAGCATCATGTTTATGTGTTAGTGCATGTGATAAAGTGTGTACATCAAATTCTTGTAACCTAAAATGACTAATAAAAATGTTAAACAAAAGTTGATTCAATAGCTCATGTATATCAAGTAGGGTTTAAAACTAATTTTTATTGAACAAAAATGCTATAGAACATATATGTGGCGCTTACATAAACTTTGGAATTTGAACTTTGTAAATAACAGTGAAATACTTGCTGTTGAAAAATAATATTACTAACTACTATTTCTACTAGCCTAGAAATTGCAAATTGAAATCAAGTTCAGCTCAAAAACTTAGAAAAATTTTCAAGTTTGTCAACAGCTAGACATTACTATGTTTAGCAAATTATTTTGAGAGATTAGGTTAAGGGGTGGTATAGTGTTATAGCTCGACTTTGTAGCCTCATATGCCATCTTGAGAATGGTGAAGATGGTTTAGGTCCAGAAGCAACCATTTAGTTTTTATAGACTTATTAAAATTTGTGCACAACACGGTTTTAGGCTGGTTGGCTGTGAGGGCGCAATCACCATGCTCGGGCGTTCGACGTCGTCACACTAGCTATCCTGCACGCACGTGCATTGCCGCACATGGCTGACCATGGCTGCTCTGGCCTGGCTGTGGCCTAGCCACCACTAGCTCCTGACGTGTAGAGCCGTTGCTGCTGCTTGCATAGCCAGGCGATGCTGCCACTAGCCCCACCGCACTACCGCACTGCCGACCCGCCCCACATCGTGATGCAGCTACTGCCGGTGCCATCGCCCTACCTTCATGCCCGTGCCTCCCTCTGCATCTTTGCACCACTACTTGGCCTAGTGCGATGCCGCCTCTGCCACATGCACGTGGTCGGGCTCATCGTTGCCTTGTCATTGATGGCACTACCTCTGCTACCGCCGTTGATCACGCCGACCGTATCCTGCCAAGGTGAGGTCGAGCCGAGCCCACCTATCGTGCCCCATCTCTCTCTTTCTCCCTCTGCTGCCACCGTTGAGCCACACCATCAAATTACCTAGCAAATGATCACCTCCATTCAATTCTATGCATCCATGACTTCACCATCAGCACTCTCGCTGCCTGACCCCACCCACCCATGAAGATGGCACTGCCAAGCTCCAATTTTGGTGTTTCCCCACCGCCATGCCGATAAGGCCATGTCCGGCCATGGATGTAGGCAACCCTCCTACCATCCCTCCCGAGCCAATTCACCTACACCACTAGCTTCACCTTGCCTCCCTCTCCACCTTGCGCATGCTAGTGGATCCACTATCGCCTCCCCATTGCCACTAACGCGACCGCACCACCGCGGTGCGTCGCTATATGGCTTGGCCGCATGTGGCCACACCTCCTCCACCATCCTTCACCCCAACTGTCACCTCAGCTAGGTCCACGGTAGTCTACTGATGCTCCCTCGCTAGCCAATTAGGTTCTTGGGCGCTCTAGATCACCGGGGCAGCTGCGCTGCCACCGCAGATGGCTGTGCGTCGCTGCAGCTCGCTCCAGCGCATCCCACTGCCCCACGTTGCTGGTTGGTGTAGGCGGTTGGACCATAGTTGAAGGTTGGCCCTACCAATATGCTAGCGTGAGCCTCTAGTGGCTGGCACGGTCACGCCGTGTCATCGCCCACCACGCCGCCATTCACTGAGCCACCAGGGGGTGTGCACGGGTGAATTAGGGAAAGGCTAGGGGTTAAGTAAAAAGGTTTGAGTGAGAGAAAAATACTGTTAGTACTTAATCATAATTTAGGAGAAGTTTGAGGTCTCTTCTGCGAAATCGCCAGCGCACGGGGGGTTTCCCACCGTGGGCCGGCCTTGTGTGGGCCGCACCGTGGGTCACCGTGTGCTCACACGCGCATGCTGTGTCACATGTGGGCCGCGTGGGAGAATTCATTTTTCTTTTTCATAAGGAATTAGAAATAGTTTTCTAATTTAATTTTTGAGCCGATCTTTGTTAAATCATATAAAATCATGTACGTGTCCAAAAATTGTGAAACAAATTTTGATAGGTTCCTAAAATTTTGCTTTATCTGTTAGTGTATTTAGTTCATATATGTACATATTGATGCCAGGAGCTATTAAATTATTTGAAAATGTTTAATATTGTTAGGAGAATTATTGTAGGAATTTTATGGTAAAATTGGAGATAGCTTTACTCCTGAAATTTTTATAGTAGCTTCATTGTATTATTATGTGCTCACTTTAATTTTTTTAGTTTTAGAATAGACTAAGCATTAGGGTAGTTAAATGCTCTTTGTTTCAAATATACATTAAATCATTAGTAGAAATAAAGATATATCCTTCATTTGTAAAGCTAGGTGTTTGTTAGTTGAACCCACCACTTTGCTTGATAAAGATGATAGTTAGTTTAGTATCTTAGTCATTAGAGCTAGTTTAGTAGCTTGATATGCGCATTCTTAGTTTAAGAGTTGTTGTTGCCTAAATGCTAAGTGTTGCATCATCATCGCATGTATGTAGAGAATGAGTTGGTGGAGATCGTGAACACCGGCGATCATGAGTTCAAGGAGATCATTGAGGAGTACGAGGAAGAGATTCTCATGTAGGAGGAGGTCTCAAAGCCACCACTGACTGACTCAGTAGACACTGTGCCTGCCCAAGGCAAGCCCCAGTGCATAACCCCTTATTTTTGATAATCACTATTTATATATGTTATGTGCATTTATGTTACAGGAATCTTATAAAAGCCACATGCATAGATATACCTATCCTAAGAGTCTTACTAGTATAGGTTCGAGTAGTTGCTATGCATAGGTTTTCGGTAGCGTGAGTAACCTGCCGTTACTCACAATAAGTGATTATTATATTTACTCTCATGATAAAATGATGAAAGAAAAAATAGAGACAGGGCAGGGATATGGTATGGGTATTGGTGGATGTAACAGGTTGTGTTTCATGGCCAACAGAGATTAGCTTAGTTACACTATTTTCCCTGTTCATGTCGATTAAGGACCGTCCATTGCTGTGGATGGTAGTCAGGTCATAGACTTATTATAATGAGCACATACTTGTTTATGGGAGCAGGAAGGCTTGTTACGCTCTCGTCATGGGTTTCGGCTCTTTTTGGACCGATTGATTGGAGGCGGGGAAAGGTGGAGGTCTAAGCACCATACTGAGACTGGGTCTCAAGTGTGGGGGCTTAGAGTTCAAGTTTGGATAGGGACCTGGACCCCATGATAGGAGTGGAGTAGGTTGGTCTTATTTATGCCTAGGATACAAACGGGGCGTATGTTTTGGGGTACCCAGCTAGGATACATTGGTTCGCGAATCGTTGTTTCTGTGAAACGGTACGACTTGACTTTGGTCTAGCACCGTAGTAAGAACTAGAAGATGAAAGATGATGAAATGGTTTTGATTGCTCAACCCTTGCTTGAAAGTAGAACATGTGCTTACCTAGAATGGTTAGCTAATAAACTTATCATGACTGCTAACAAAACTTGGCCATAAGGATGAACTATTAGTAATGCTTTCCGCAAACAAAAAAACAACAAACCCATATTGCCTATCATATCCTTGAGAGTCGAAAAACTATTCCCACTAGTCAGGTAAGTCTAGCGAGTACATTGTGTACTCAGGGTTTATTTTACCTCTATTGCAGGTGTAGCTTGAGGAGTAGCTCTTATGTGGAGGATTCTTTTGGTGGGCATAGATGGATCCTTATATCATTTTCGCTAGATGTTTATTTTCATTCCACTGTTTAATTATCGCACTCTAAACTCTGGTGTTGTAATAAATAATTTGTAAGAACTCTTGTATGAAATGAACTAAGTATTGTAAGCTCGTACTCATTATTGGATTCTGGATGTAAAACATGGATTGTTTTGAGTTCTCCCATGGGGTGTGCTCGATGAAACTATCCGGTGTAGCCAAATTTTAGGGTACTTAGTGTCTAGTGGAAGACGAGCGCCTCTGAAAGAATATTATTTCGGGCGGTTCTACCATATACGACCTCGTGTAACTTCTAGAATTTTATTGAACAAGTGGCAATGCCAGAAGGAAGAAGGACCACCAGCGCCGGCTTAAAGAAGAAGAATATGAGTGTCGGTGCAAAGAAGAAAGGTATGAAAGAGAACAAGCTGAGTTATATTAGAATTGTTCTTTCTTCTGACACTGCTGGAACGAAGGTCTAATATTGCTTACAAGACATAACTGCCCAGAGTGCAGTAATCAATATCAAGAGTTCAGGCAATCTCAAGCCAACCACCGGTCTATCCATGAACGTTTAAGTTATCAATCTAATAACGTGGAGTGGCGCATAAAAAAATAAAGAAGTTCATGATCGGTTGGACAAGCATGCATATGATTAGAGTAGGGCCGATCGTGATGAAGAGAAAGAGTATGTTTGGTAGGAAGGTCAATGGTGTCCAAGAGGTCTAACAAGGAGCAAAAAAAGAAGTGTTCAATGCTTATGGAGTGGAGTCGAAAGCTCATAAGTATAACAGACCTCAGAGCTGATAAGGGTAAGCCATCGACTGATATTAATGTATTATTCGCCCTACCTGCGGAGTCAAATGCCCTGAGGATGTTTCTTAATGGATTCATTGATTGATGATACAGAAGGGAAGTTAAGTCAGGGATTTATGTCGACCTATTTGCTAGAGGAAGTCAATATCAGACCTAGTGATAGACCTAGGCCGACGTATGTAAGTACTAAATTGGATCCTGAATACAAGCTAGAATTGGTAAATCTTTTAAAAGAATACCGTGATTGTTTTGCTTGGAATATTACGAGATGCCTGGTCTTAGCCAATCGATTATAGAACATTGACTACCTATTAAAGATGGATATCGACCATTTAAACAGGCCCTGAGGAGATTTAAACCTAAATTACTTGAGGTTATTAAGAAGGAAATTAGAAGATTATACGAGGCTAAATTTATCCAGCAGTGTCGATATGTGGATTGGATTTTGAATATAGTCCCCGTGCTCAAGAAGAATGACAACTGAGGGTTTGCATTAACTTTAGGGATCTGAATAAAGCCACGCCTATGGACGGTTACCCAATGCCGATAGCTAATCTTTTAGTAGATGCAACATTAGGACATAAAGTTATCAGTTTATTGGACGGCAACGCGGGCTATAATCAAATTTTCATGGCCGAAGAGGATGTTCCTAAAACTGCTTTTAGGTCCCCTAGAGCTCTTGGTTTATATGAGTGGGTGGTTATGACTTTTGGCCTAAAAATACCAGTGCAACTTATCAATGAGCCATGAATTATATGTTTCATAAATTGATCGACAGGATAGTTGCGATTTACATCGATGATGTAGTTGTGAAATCCAAGAGTTACAAAGAACATTTGGCTGACCTACGAGAAACTTTGGAATGCACAAGGAGGCATGGCTTGAAGATGAACCCAAGCAAGTGTACTTTTGAAGTATAAGCTAGAGAGTTTCTGGGTTTCATGGTCCATGAAAAAAGGATTGAAGTTGGGAAAAAGAGCATGAAGGTCATTGATGAAGCAGTCCCATAGACAAACAAAACCCAATTTCAATCTTTAATCTATAAGATTAATTTTATCAGGAGATTTATCTTGAACTTATTAGAAAAGATGTTGACATTCTCTCCCTTATTGAAGCTGAAAGCCAACCCAGAATTTAAGTGGGCAACATACAACAGAAGGCATTTGATGAAATTAAGGAGTATATGAAGCCTCCACCAGTGCTAGTCCCTCCGCAGCATAGTAAGCCTTTTAACTTGTACGTGTTGGTTGATAGCCATACAATTGGATCGGCCTTAATGTAAGAGTTTGAAGGGAAGTAACAAGTCATTTTCTATCTAAGCAGAAGGCTTTTAGATCTAGAGACAAGGTACTCCCTGATGGAAAAACTATGCTTATGCCTATACTGTGTACTATGGTATTTAAGGCCGATGTAATCAAGCATATGTTGTCGATTCTAATTCTGAATGGGAGAGTAGGAAAGTGGATTCTAGCGCTGTCTGGGTTTGACTTGAGATACAAATTGGCCAAAGCAGTTAAAGGACAAATAATGGCTGACTTCGTAACTCATCATCATGGACCTAGTATTGGTTATGTGGACCCGATGCCTTGGACTTTATGCAAACAAGGTGGTGGTATTGGCATTGCCATTATTTTGTCCCGAGGATCAAACTTTGAATTCATATATACTATCAAGCCAATGACTACCAATAATCAAGCTAAATATGAAGCTATCCTCAAAGGACTTCAACTTCTTCAAGAAGTAAAGGCCGATGCAGTTGAGATCTTTGGAGATTCTCAGTTGGTAATTAATCAGTTGATCGGCCTATACGAGTGCAAAGATGATATCTTGAGGAGTTACTACGAGAAGTGTCAAGGTTTGATCGATGAACTCCCTATGGTAACCATCAAGCATATCCCAAGGGCTTAGAATCAAGAAGCTAACCGGCTAGCTCAGAGTGCTTCTGGTTATTAGTAAATTCAAGAGGTCTTCAGCCATGAGATTGTTGCCGACGATTAGAGGGAATAAATAATGAACTATCTTAAAAATCCATCACAGAAGGTCTCTAGAAAGCTCAGGTACAAATCAATCAAATACATACTACTAGATGAACAACTATACTATAAAATGATTGATGGAGTATTTCACAAATGCCTGAGTCAAGAAGACGCCAAAGTCCTCATGGGTGAAGTCCATGAAGGATTTTATGGAGCTCATCAATCGGCCCACAAGATGAAATGTATTATCAGAAGGTGAGGCTATTTTTGGCCGACAATGTTGGAAGATTGCTTTGAATATTACAAAGGATATCAGCATTGCCAATGATTCGGTAATGTTCAAACATTGCCAGCATCAGTTATGAATCCTATAATCAAGCCATGGTCGTTTAGAGGTTGGGGGATCGACATAATCGGCCAAATTCATCCACCATCCAGCAATGATCATAAGTTTATAGTAGTGGCAATAGATTATTTCACCAAGTGGGTTGAAGCGATCCCATTGAGGACAGTAACATCCCAAAACATGGTTGACTTTGTCCAAGAGCATATTATTTATCGGTTCGGGATTCCTCAGACTATCACTACTGATCAAGGAGCAATGTTCAAATTTGAGGAGTTTGAGAATTTTGCTACTAATAATGGATTCAAATTACTACACCAGGCCAATGGACAAGCAGAGGCATCCAATCAGACACTAATCAAGTTGATCAAGAAGAAGATAATCGATCGACTAAGAAAATGACATTTGATGTTGAATGAATCACTATGGGCCTATCGGATGGCATGCCATGGGTCGACTAAGTGCTCTCCTTACAAGCTGATTTATGGGCATACAACCGTTCTTCCTTGGGAAATCAGAACTAGATCACGGCGTATTGAGTTTCAAGAGAGCCTAACAGCCGACAATTACAAGATTTTGATGATGGATGATCTCCAGGATTTGAATTGTCATCGGCTTTGTGCTTTGGAAAACATCGAGGCTCACAAGCTAAGGATTGTCAAATATTATGACAAGAAAGTTAAGGCCAAGTAGTTTCACGAAGGTGAGTTAGTTTGGAAGCTAATATTGCCAATCGGAACCAAAGACAGTGCATATGGCAGATGATCACCTAATTGGGAGGGGCCTTATCATATTACTCGATGTGTTCCGGGCAATGACTACTTCTACGAAATGCTAGAAGGTGAATTCAACAGAGCACTCAATGGAAAAACATTTTTAGAAATATTATCCTAGCATTTTGGTTGATGCCTGAATTGGCCGATTAAATTTTCATCGGACTTTTATAGCCGATATGGGAGGATATCGCCTTCAAAACAAAAATAGGGCAACCACGATTTAGCCTGAGGAGAGATAGCCGATACGACACGCATCGCCTTTAGAGCAAAAAATAGCAAAAAAAATAACAAAAAAGAATCCACCATACACGAGGAAATAGAAAGAGAAGATCACTTCAAACATAAGGGTTTTTATTCATTAGTTTCCCGTTATAATCTAAGGGCCGAGAAACACTTTGTTCACAATGTCTCCGTCTAGAGAAGAGAAAGCTATGGTGTTAGCGGCGTTGGAGAAGTCCTCAATCAAACTCTCATGATCTTTAGGATGATCGATCGCTAGAAAACCATGGGGAAGAAGTCGAAGCTCGAATCTAGAGCGGACATGCGCCACGGCCAAAGCAACAGCAGCACCATGGTGAACACCATGAAGAGCGATCTTCCTAGCATGATTTGGGATATCGTGCAAGTGAACCGCCAGTATAGCGCCCCTGGCATTGACAAATCATGCTGCATAGTCCGCGGCCAATTGGAGACTTTCTAGCTATGCTGACAAGGCTAATTGGATTCAGGGAAGGAGCAGTTAGAATTCTGTAAGGTCAGAATCAAGAAGAATAAGAATTGCCAAGAACGATCTCACCTGTGATCCTAGCCTCAGCTTCGGCTAGCCTCATCTGGACGACGTTGGCCCTATTCACTAAGATGGTAAGGGCATCCAGCACCATGTTCAAAAGAGATTCCATTCGCCCAAGATCGCGAACAACGTTGAAGTAACATGTCCGGGCCTTATCTCTCTCCTAAATAAGACGACTCGCGTCGTCCCTAAGGAAGGAACCAGGGGGGGGTCCAAGAAAGAGTTTATTGGAGCTACCATCTACGTGCCATTAGGGGCGATGACCGTGTGGGGAAAAAGACTACCATTCGAGTTGGTCCTGCAGAATTGAAAAGTTAAAACAATCCACTCAGGGGCCATGAGATCATGTTTGTCCTTACTCTTGGAAGTAAGAACGTTGGTGTGGTGGCACGAGCTCTTCAGGAATCTCATTGGCGGGTCGCTTGCCATTCTCCATCTCTATAAGAGATGATGATTTTGGATCTGAAGACGAAAGGAGCAGTTCACACTGGAGGCATAGAAAGATTGAAATAGAATAGATTGGTTTTTCATCCACAACCGTGGCCCATATTTATAGCCTAGAAGGCGCGATGATAGACCTCCTTGGGGTTATGCGATCGTAATCAGCTTGGGAAACAGACCCCCCTCCAAAAATCGAGGGAACGGTTCACAAAGAGTTAGGAAACGCAACAGATTCAAAATTTACTGCTTTCCATAATTATGGACACCTCAGATCCTGGAGATTTGTTACAAAAAAGGATTACACCTGGAACCGACTGACCGACTTAAGAAGACTTCGTTGGATTGGAGTCTAAACCCCGCAAAGCCAAAGAACATAGACAAAGATCACATCGGCTAAAAGATGGGAGTAGCATGAGGGGGAAAAGGAAATAAGCCTATCAAGAGCGCACTGGTCTATTTCACAGGCTTCTTGGCATAGGCAGAGCGAACAAGGGGAATGTGTCCACACATTCGAGCCCTTGAAAACACTGGAATAGCCTCATACCGATGGTGAGAAGACTCATGTGATATCACAAGAATTCTTCTAGCCACGACAACTGATTCCCTTGCTTAACAAGGTGCTAAAATGGGCGACACAATCACTCTATACATAAGAATTCTTCTGACCACGAAGAACTTTCATGACATAGCAATGGTCCATGGGGGATCCAACAGCTGGAAGCGCTCGAAAGGATGGAGATGAAGGAAGCATGATCGAAGCTTGAGATTTTCCGAGGGAGACGGACCAATATTTATGTTCATCAGGAAGTTGAGTCCAAACGCCCGTGAACCGACAATGCGCCCATGAAGCCTTGGAATGTAGGACAACGACAAAGGGATGGCATGGCCGTGAAGCTTATGAACAACGGAAAGCATGAAGTGATGGAATAGAACCAGCAGGCCCAGGGTAATTCTCTCAGTCTCAGTAAAGGCGTGCTTCCAAAATAGTACGAAGGAAAATTTCAGAATAAAATTATTTCATTCCGAAATTGGGGGCATGTGTTGATACCAGAATTTGGTTTGTTGCATAAGACCCCATGATTCAGCATATATCGAGGAAAGCCATTGTAAGTACATAGATGGCTGGTCAAGGCACTGATCAGAGTCAGCTGAATTTCAATAGCACTGTCTTCTCAAGAAGACCCCGATAGTAAAAATGGCGTTGATAAGAAGGAAAACATGTTGGACTCCATAGAAGGGGAAAATTGGAGTCCAGGTTATCTTAGATTAGCATGTTTCATTTTCTTTTCCAAGTTTTCAGATTGGTCTCATCCGATCATGACTCATAGTCAAGCCTCGGATATAAATATTGAATCTCGGCTATTGTAATGTACATCTCTCTTCGATCAACCAAACAAGTACCTTTACTTTTCGGCTTACGTCATCTCTTAGGAGTAGGAGTAGAGTAGATTTCGACGAGTTTTTTGGGCAAGCAGGGCTGTATTGGACGACCTAACCTCCGGCTTGTTTGTGAGTATCTGTCACGACTTATATTGTTACTTGTGAGGCCACGATAGACGACTGGTCTCTTGCAAGTTATGATATAAGTTAGTTATCGATTTATATTGTTATTTGTAAGGCTACAACAGAGGACTAATCTCTAACAAATCGCAGTAGAGATTAGTTGTTTGGCTAGGACCGACACTCGATTATCGTTGTTTGATGCAATCGAGTGTTTGAAGGAGACCAGACACTCGGGTGTCACATGTCTTTGGAACACCCGATAGACCCTGAAGAAAAGGAAATTTGCAGGAGCATGTACATGCACCAACCAACCAACGTATAGAAAACGATGGTGCCGATGCAAACAGATATGATTCTTTGGTGGCTTGTGTGCGCGCCGGCGCTCGGCGGTGCAGTGCTCTCGATCCGGGGACACGGCACGGAGCAGCCCTCCCCCGTCGCCCGATCGCCTCGCCCCCAGATGGAGACAAGACAGGCGGTGGCAACTGACTACGCCCACGTCGCATGCCATGCCATGCCATGCCAGGCTACATGGGATCGCAGCAAAAAGCTGCGAGAATTGCCGTCGCGGAGTGCCAGTGCTCGCGCACTCTGACGCCACGGCCACTGGCCACCGCGCCCGAGGCGCGCGCGTCTCTTGGTGAGCACGACGACGACACCCGCGGCTCTGCACCCGTAGGGCACGGGCCGAGGCTGCCTGGGACTTGGATGGACGCGCCAGCACCGCAAGCGAACGCCCCGAGATGTGGCCATGCCATCGTCGTCCGCTCATGAGCTGCTGCCGTGAGTTTGCATCGCGCCAACATGACACACGCACGCGCTACTCCCGATATCTGATTTCTCTGTTAAGACCCCCTGAAATCTCAAGATATCTCAGCCCCAGACTGCGACGGCCGATGGTTAAAGATGACAGAGACGTTGATACAGAGACAGCAGAGCTTTTACAAAATTACAGCACAATCTCCAAATTGCGAGGACCTAAATGCTAATCTAACGCATAGCGGTTTAGCCGCGGCGGGCGCGGCGCTCCTCTATATAAACCACCCCGCCTGCCACGGCACAGCCCAAACACAGTGCAGGCCTCCACACCGCGTCCTCGTCTCCATCCATCACACGCCCCATCCAGCCATTTCCGTTGCAGAAGCTGCTCGACAGTTTCTCAAAGCCACAGCCTCGAGCGGAGCGGGGAGAGGATCTCGGATCGGATCGGAGAGCCTACGCCGCGCTCGCGGCAGGAGCTAGCTGGCTACCCCACGAGGTCAGGGAGCGGCGGCGTCGCCCCGCCCGCACGAGACGGCGGAGCTGGACGCGGCGGAGGCGGCGTTCGCCGCCGCCGGGGAGTCAGCGGAGCAGCGCAACCGCTTCCTTGTGCTGCGGCTGTACGAGGCGCTCAACGCCCGCGACGCGCGCCGGGCGCAGGAGCTGCTGGCGCCCGACCTCGAGTGGTGGTTCCATGGGCCCCCCACGCGCCAGCACATGATGCGCCTCCTCACCGGCGCGGACCAGCGCGACAAGAACCACGGCGGCGGCGGCGGATTCGTCTTCTCCCCGCGCTCCGTCGACGCCTTCGGGTCCACCGTCATCGCCGAGGGCGCCGACGAAACGCGCCAGCTCTACTGGGTGCACGCCTGGACCGTGGGGCCCGATGGGGTGATCACCCAGCTCAGGGAGTACTTCAACACCGACCTCACCGTCACCCTCCTCTCCGGCGCCGCCGCCTCCGCCAAGAAAGCTGACATTGCAGGCGCTCCGCCTAAGCAGCAGGACGCTGCCTCTTCTTCCTCGTCGTCCGCCTCGGCAGCAGCAGGGCCCAAGTGCCTGTGGCAGAGCCGCCGCGCCGACAGCGCACACAAGTCGCTGCCGGGCCTCGTCCTCGCCATCTGAGACTAGAGACAGCAAGATCGATCTACCCTCCATTATATTAACCGTATAAAAAACCTAAATTTCCAAACTATTATTGCATAAATAATCCGGAACTGCTCTAGTCGTACTATGTATTCAGAGCCAGTCAGTGAAGACGTAGTGACGTAGTATGCGTATGGACTGGACTGAACTGAACTGAACTGCTCCGTGTCGTGACTTGTGAGGTTCCGGTAACAGTTGCTTAGCTTGTGTCGTGTGTGTGGAAATAGTAAAGTTTGTGTTTGTTAAGTCATGGGTTATGGTGTGCGCTGCCATTGCTGCTAGTGTAATAGTCTGCTGTTATGTTCTGATGGGTGAATAAAAGTTGGATGTGAGTTGGAGGGTTAAGACATGCGTCTCTTCCCCTGTTCTTTCTTCCTCTTCTGATTTATGTATAAAAATTCTCTCTTTTACGAAAAACAAGTTTTTTTTTTCTTCCGTCTACTTGATCTATTGGTCTTGGTCTGTTGGACAGTTGGAGGCTGGTGAGTTCTGCCAGTTATGCGTATTTTAGTTTGACTAAAGTTTGACGAAGATTGAGCGAGCAATCTTCCTACCAAAAACTCACGTGAAAGCGTGAGATCCATCACTCACGGAATTCAGAAGAAGCTAGCAGTAGCTGTTCACGCACGGCGCTTCAGTCCCCAAATCACTTCCGAAGCTTATATATACACGCCCTACTAATTTAGAATGAAATCCAAATTGATAAATAAATCAACTTGGAGAAGCAGAAGCATACAATTAATAAGATTTTCTTACGCTAGATCGCCAAAGATTCAGAGGAGTAGTGTGTTCTGTGTTCCTCCCAGACCCTAGGGCCGGCGAGCATCCGCCATCAGGGGTTGCTTTCAGCATTGCCAACCTAAAATCTCCCTCTGATGTGAGGTCTCGAGGGATTCCCGATCTGTCCAGAAGAAGGAACGCCAGGTTTGGAATTTCGTCTCCCCCCGCACCGACGCTTCCCACTTTCTGCCCTCCTTTTGCGAATTGCACTGTCATTTTCAGAAGTCATCTTTCGAGGTTAGTTGAGAGCGTTAGCAAGCGGCTCGTTTCTCGTCCTGTGGGCAGCAACAGCATCATTCTGGAATCTGGTTTCGGCCGGGTTTTCAGCTGCGTCGCTTTACTCGCGCAGTCCTAGGAAGTAGGAACCACGATGATGATCTCCCAAAGTTTTTAGGTCACATTCGGCCAGGCTATGGAGAACCAAAGCTACGTCGTTCTTCGCCGAAGCAGAGAAGAAACTACTACCTGACCAAAATGCGTATGCCTTTAGGTCTGCTCACGTAATTAAGATCCTCAGGCCTCAGGTCCATCGTATATAGTACAGTACAGTACGTATCTTTGAAAAATAAAAAGTCCTTGGAGATGCCATCATCCCAGGCATTTCTCGTGCTACTTAGTTGATTGTACTCTGGGAATTCGTCGCACCAAATTATGTCCACGCTTTGAACAACGCAACTTCAACTCGTGTCTATTTCTCTTAATTCCATTTTGTATAGTACATATATCCGGTAAAGAATTTCGCGGATCGCGTGATCATGAATGCCTTGTTTTGATTAGTTGCTCCTGCCTTCGACTTGTCGACACTCAAAAGTATTATTATATTAACCATGATGGCAAATATATTACTTTCTCCATTATAAATTACAAACTGTAAGCCGTTTTGGTTTTTTATTTTTTAATATATATTTTTGTTACATGCCAATATATATATATATATATATATATATATATATATTAAAAACTATCTATATCTATCTATCTATCTATCTATACTATAAATCTATCTATTTTAATCTATTCTATTCTATATCTATCTATCCATACTATAAAAGAGCGAAAACTTAAAAGATGCCGAACATGGAATAATAGTCAATCGATCATGCTATTCTTTTTTTTTCAAGAGCCAGTCGATCCATTCTATTCTTTTTTTTTTTTGAAAAAAAGACTATCTGCCTTAGCCATTATGAAAAAAAATTAAAACATACTCTCAATTTGCATCACACCCTACTGTATACTCACTATTTAGAATAACCTTTTAAAGTACTCACTTTCTTTTTTCTTTCCACGTTTCAAGATATATTTCTATTGGGTGGAATGTTAATGTAGTAAACCAATAGACTATTCACATGATGTAATCCTTCCGGCCTTCGCAACAGCAACGCAAGTCATTTCTTTTGAAAGAACCGTTGCAGGTAATGTACTAACTTTCAACATTAGTACTTGCATGAAATTAAGTCTATCTGTTCTTCCCGTTGAGTTTTCGGGGTCTTGTTCTCATGTACCAGCAAGTACGTTGTAATTTGTAACACAAAGGCGCTTTATTTACTAAAGTGTGCACCTTGAAAATCTGCTCGCATAGGTACTCTATACTGCACTCAGCGTCTGCGACTACGACCAACAACGACTATGCAATCGTACTTTATACTGCACTCAGCGTTTGCGACTACGACCAACAACTATGTGCATCAGTGTTTGCGACTACGACCAACAACTATGTGCATCGTCCATCGATTTAGGTTAATATTTCAGGCATTAGTACCTGTCGTCGCCAAACTAAATGCATTATGTACTCGATCAGGCCTACAGTTGACATTTTAATTTTTTTATCTTAACTACTAAAGTGGTCCGTGCAAATATTTTAATAGTTTCATTAATTTGTTTGTTTGTGATCTCTCCATTAGCACAAAATGTGGGTTGTTAATTAGCGGCAATAATAATACACATTTAATCTGAAAAGTGAAAGATGAACAGAAGGTTGATGCTCGTGTCTATTTCGCTTAATTCCATTTTGTACATAGGTGATAAAGAATGTTTTCTTCGTCCCATAAAAGTGGCGTTATATGATTCATGCTGGTCAAACTTTTCTAAATTTAACTAGGTTGTTGACAATATGAGCAACATTTATATCTCTAAATAAGTTTATTATTAAAATTTATTCAATGATCTAGCTAATGATACTAATTTTGTGCCATAAATCAGCATGTTCCTTTGGCTGTGGCTTGTCGTAAACGATCGTAAATTTCCAGCCAGAACAGTATTTTTCTCTCACACAAATCAACCAGCAGTACTTCTTCATGAACTAGCAACAATACGAACTAGCCAACTGAACAGGCTGAATATTAATACTTGAATTCGTGAGAGGTGAGAATGACACTTTTTTAAAGGATGGAGGGAGTACTCAGATCGCGTGACCATGCTTTCTTTTGATTAATTGCACCTGCCTTCGGCTTGTCGACACTCAAAATTATTATATTAATCATGATGCCAAATATTTGAGAAAAAAATGATAACAAATATATTACTTCTTTTATTGTAAATTATAAATTTTACATATAAACCGCTTTGATTTTTTAATATATATGTTGATAGTTAAAATTGTCCAAAGTGCATAATGGACTCTGCCATCATATTTCTATTGTTGAGATGGTCAGAAAACATATTTGATCATCTTATTTGGAGCTCGTACGAAGAAAACAACTTTTCGGGGGCGACCTAGTCGAAACAAGTTTGGTCGTTTCCCGGACGGTTTTTCAACTTTCTCAAATGCAAAATGGATTACATCATTGCATTCCTCTCGTTGAGCTGATAAAAAAACATATATGTTGAAGTCTGGATGAATTAATTACAATTTTTAGAAGATTTTCTCCTCTGCAACTGCAGAAAAAACCAGCTAGGCCTGATTTGGAACCAGCAAGGTTGGTTTTCCAAGAAAAAGCGTCTTGATCGAATGTAGGTTGTATGTGACGCGTTTTTCAAGAGTTTTCGACTCCTTAAGTGATAAGACCGCCCCACCTTATAATATAAGGGGCATGGCCAATTGAGGTGCCCAACACACACAACGATAAAAAAACCCAATCTACTCCTATCTCCTTTGCCCTGATCTCTTTTCCAGCCCCTTGTTGCTATTCATCGCTTGATCTGATGATCAAGAATGGCGTCCTAGGCTTGCTGGTAGACCTAGGGCAACCCAGCGACGTCCTTGCCCCGACGGAATCCCTCCCGGGTGAGAGCTTTGACGGCCAAAGCTTCGTTGTTCTTCGCCGAAGCAGAGAAGAAACGACTAACCTGACCAATATGCGTACAGTGTGCCTTTATGCTTCTGATTCCCCAAATTTAAGGTCCTCAGATCCATTGTATATTTGTATGGTACAGTACAGTGCATATCTTTGAAAAAAAAGCAAGTTCGTGGAGATAACATCATGCTCATGCCAGGCATTTCACGTGCTAGTTAGTTGATTGTACTCCAGGGAATTTGTCTCACCAAATTATAACTACGCTTTGAACAATACAAAATCATTTTGATCATGCTCATGCGCCTTTCTTTTGATTAGTTGCTCCTGCCTTCGATTTGTCGACACTCAAAATTATTATATTGATCACGATGGCAAATATATTGCTTCCTCCATTGTAAGTTACAAAATGCATGTCACTTTGTGTTTTTTAATATTTTGTTACACACCAAGGTATACATTAAAAACTATTATGGTCGTATTGCGTCACATACTTGGATCTTATACAAATATAGCGAGGAGATATAATACAAGCACAAGGATGTCTATTGGTCTCTTATTAACATTTTTTTTCTTTTCTACACGCCATGGCATCTTACTATTACCTAAAAGATAGCACCGAGACATGCTAGAAAAAAAGAATAAAACCTAAGAATTCTTCATCGGATCTTTAATTTGGTAGATACACTCTAATCATCATTACCAATAATACCCGGTCGATCTATTCTCTCTTTTTCTTTAAAGAGCTAGTCAATCTATTCTGTTATTTTTTTTTTTGAAAAAAACTACCCACCTTATTATCCATTATGAGAACATAAAGTTACCATCCCTATTATATAAAAAATAATTAGATAACCCTCTGAGCACTCGCTATTTTTTTCCTTTCCGTGCTTTAAGATAAATTTTGATTGGATAGAACGTTCAAGTAGTAAAACACAAGTCTATTCGCGTGATGAAATCCTTCCTCCCTTCGCAACAAGAACGCAGGTCATTTCTTTTTCAAGAACCGTGCAGGCAATGTACTAACTTTCAACACTAGTAATTGCATGGAATTAAGGTCTTGTTTAGTTACTGGGTGTAAAATTTTGGGGCATCACATCGGGTGTTACGTGGAGGTATCATATGGGGTGTTCGGATACTAGTAAAAAAACGAATTACAGAATCCGTCAGTAAACCGCGAGACGAATTTATTAAGCCTAATTAATCCATCATTAGCACATGTATTATTGTAGCACTTTATTGTCAAAATCATGGACTAATTATGCTTAAAAGATTTGTCTCGTAAAGTAGTCGCAATCTGTGCAATTAGTTATTTTTTAGTATATATTTAATACTTCATGCATATGTCCAACATTCGATGTGATAGAGTGTAAACTTTTGGGAGAGGAACTAAACAAGGCTTAAGGCCATATGTTCTTCACGTTGAGTTTGGGCGTCCTGCTCTCATATTTTTCAGCCATCTTTTTCAGCTTGTTTTTTAGTTGGAATAGTATTTTTCTCTCACAATAAATTAGTCAGAACAGTGATTTAACTTATTTTTTCAGCGAAACGAACAGAGCCGTATAAGCAAGTACATTGTAGTTTGTAACACTGCCGCTTTATATTTACTAATGCAGTAATGTGCACCTTGAAAATCTGCCCGCACATGTACTTTATAGTGTACTCGGCGTCTGCAACTACGACCAACAACTATGTGCATCGTCCATCGATTTAGGTCAATGTTTCAGGTATTAGTACCTGTCATCACCAAACCAAATAAATTATTGTACTTGATTAGGCCTACCTTTCACATTTCAATATTTTTATCTTAAGAACACTTTCAACAGCATGAGATAGTTTTTTTTTTTCACAAGGAAGGCCAATGGAGGGGCCTCCCGGTGCCACTGCCAACGCCGGGGAACCCAGGATGCCGGCTTGAGGGCTGGCTCAACATGAGATAGTTACTATGAGGCAAAAAAAAAAAAAAACATGAGATAGTTACTAGCTTGAAAACAATTTTTCCAATAATTTTAACTTTTAGCATATAACTTATATATATGAATAACTTCATATGATAACTAGCTATTGATCAAGGAATATTTTTTACCTTTTTATTAGAATATATGTATAAAATAATATACTTAGAGCTAGCTCATATGTCATCATTATTGAAGGTGCGCTAACTAGTAGAGTGGTTCGTGCAAACAGCATATGTAGCTAGCTATCTTTTTTCACCCTAGCATTTGTTTTTTTCACTTGAAACCTTTTTGATAGTTTTGTTTATTTGTTTGTTTGTAACCGTCAATTAGCACGAAGTACATATGGCTATCGGCGACAAATTTCTTAAAAAAGCTATTGCCATCTCATCCATCTAATTTTTCATTTTTCCATTTCTATCCTATGGCTATATAATTTGCGCCTGCTAAAAGTTAAGGTAGTCTTTTTAATTTCTATATATATTAGTTAAACTTAAAGAAGTTTGACTCGTCAAGGGAAACATGTACGGAATAGTTATTTAGGACGAAGATGAAAGTATGTGTAGCGCTCATATAATATTTTTCCCTTCTTCCCTGTGCTCTTTACCTCTTATACTGTCTATTATGGTACATTTGGTAGGGCTCTAGATTCTAGTAGAAACATTTTGGAACCATATCAAAGAGATATTTCAAATGTTGAATCAAAATCACTTTTAACAGCCCACATTTTGTGCTAATGGAGAGATTACAAGCAAACAAATAAACGGAACTATTAAAATATTTACACGGACCACTTTACTAGTTAAGGTAAAAAGATTAAAATGTCAACTGTAGGCCTGATCGAGTACATAATGCATTTAGTTTGGTGACGACAGGTACTAAAGCCTGAAATATTGACCTAAATGGATGGACGATGCACATAGTTGTTGGTCGTACGTCATGTTCGCTGGCTTATAAGTCGTATTTTTTTAAGTTAATAAATATTATTTTTTTTCTCACAACAAATCAGTCAACAGTACTTTCAGCTATGGCTTATCAGCCAAGCGAACATGACAGCAGTGGCAAACGCTGAGTGCAGTATAAAGTACGATTGCATAGTCGCTGAGTGCGATATAAAGTACCTGTGCGGGCAGATTTTCAAGGTGCACATTTTAGTAAATAAAGCGGCTGTGTTACAAATTACAACGTACTTGCTGGTACATGAGAGCAGAGCCCGAAAACTCAACGGGAAGAACAGATAGACTAATTCCATCCAAGTACTAGTGTTGAAAGTTATTACCTGCATACGCTTCTTCTCTACACCTAAAAAATAGCTAAGGCTATCGTCTTACTGCCCCGCTCGCCCCTCCCGAACGCGCGTTGGGACGATCGTCTGCGCCCGTATAATGCGCACAATCTTAGAATCTAGCCCCTATGCCAGCAATAACCTTCCCCAGTTGAGTTTTTATATCTTTCTTTTTACAAAAAATATTGATGGCATCATAAATATTTATGTTGACATCATAAATAATCGTTTAAGTGCAAAACTATTATTTCTAAAAATATTCAAATAAAATCATATGTAACTATTATTTTTATTCCGTAAAACTTCAAAATTCATAGTGTTTTGTAGTTCAAAACAAGTAGCAGTTCAAAACAGTTTGGCGCTCACGACTTCAGCCTAACCTATGACCATAACTACATATAGGGTGTATTTGGTTCTCTTTCCCACCAAGCCTGGGCAGAAAAAACAAACAAGGTCAGCCCAAACCTGGCTCCACTAATGCAAGGTACTTGTGTTTGGTTTGCCTGTACTAGTGGAGCCTGGCTTGTATAGATCATGTTTGGTTCTCTGAATAGCTTGGATAGAATCACTGCATCTGAACATGGGTAAGCTTACACCCATTGGAGCAATTCGTCAAACAGGTGCAGGGTAGCCACCTCCGCCGTCGCCATGCCTGCACCGTCGAACTGGGAGCTCCAGCCGCACCGCATCGACCTCCGCCGATCCGCGTGAGATCCAGCGGAGAGAAGAAGAAGAAGACAGCGGCATGGGACCTCCACCGCGAGAGGAAATGGAGGCGTGGAGTGGAAGCGGGCTCATCCTCCCGCAGGCCGTCGAGTGGAAGCAGAGCCGGAACAGGGGCCGCGAGAGGAGGAGGTGACCCTCGTCCTCGCGGACCCGGCCGGCCGTGGCAAGTGCGGAGATGGTAGAGTGGAAGGATTTCGATGCGAGCGATCTAGGACGCCGGAGGCGTGGAGTTCGTCCACCAATCCACCTTCAACGACTCGGGAGGACCGGCGGCGGGAACTTGACGCTCCCTCTTTCTCCTCCTCCTTCCCCCTCATCCTCCACCTTGACACCGGTAGGAGATTGACGCCGCACGGTAGGAGATTGGACCGGCGGCGGGGACTTGACGCCGCACACGATAGGGAATAGCGGTTGGCGTAACAGCGACGGGAAGAGCAGCGGCCAGTGAGGGGATGGCGAGCTCCTTCTCCTTCCCGCTGGTGACCCCGGCCATGGCTCCCGCTCGAGGATCCTAGCCGCGCGAGGAGGAAGGGGACAGAAGGACCCCGGCCATGGCTCCCGCTCGAGGACCTCGGCCGCACGAGGAGGAAGGGGACGGAAGGACCCCGACCATGGCTCCCGCTCGAGGACCCCGGCCGCACGAGGACGAAGGGGACGGAAGGAGGAAGGCGGCGCCGGGAGGTGAGGAGCTCGCCCGAGATGGGAAGTGAGGCCGCTGTGCGGGAGGTGAGGAACTCCTGGTGCTCGACGTGGGAGGTGAGATGAGCGACAGGAGCGCTAGGCCAAGCCTGGTTCCGTTAGAACGAGCGATTTGGGCGCTTCCACAGAGCCACTAAAACTCTACGGATTGGGCTTGGGCAAGCCTGGCTAGCGGGGGAACCAAACAGGCCCAGGTTGCATTATGCAAGCCTGGCTAGGGGCTAAGCTAGAGTACCAAACACACCCATAGTGTTGTGGTTCTATACCAGCGTGAAGGCTTATACTCTGCACCCATTCATGCAACAATGTGCAATGGTTGGAGCATCAACCTGCATGCTCATCGACCTTGACTTTGGTTGCCACTCAGCTCGTACTAAGGTTGCCATACATTATTTTGTTCTTGTTGCAACGCACAATCATAGATCTATGATGGTTTGTAAACTAGATCTACAAAAAATAAAATACACTATGCCAGATTTGCACATCACTGCCGGCATCATCACTGCCGGATTTGTGAGAACCGGCAGTGATGTACCTTCACTTCCGGTTATGAGCTTGAAAATGAAAAAAATAATTGGGGCTGGGCTAAAACCGGCAGTGAAGGACCACATCACTGTCGGTTTGTGGCTTGAATCGGCAGTGTTTTGGCGGTCACTCATCACTGCCGGTTTAAGCCAAGAGCCGACAGTGATTGTGCTCTATCACTGTCGGTTCTAGCAAAAACCCGATGGTGATAAGCCTACAACACAACAAGGCTACAACCGTCCTCTCCTTCCTCCTCTCTTCCATCCTGAGAATAGAGGCGCGCGTTTGGACCCTTCCCTCCACTGCTGCTGCTGCTCTTCACCATGAAGCTAGTGCTTAGATTTTGAAGAATGGCTTGATCTTTTTGCTTTAAGGTTAGTAACAAACATCCACTCCTTTGATTTTGTTGCTTAATTAGCTTCATTTTGATGGCTACATTGTTTGATTCTCATTCTAGCTCTTTCTCCATTCTAGAGAGCACTTTTCCAATTGGACATTTATGCAAGGCTCAAATTGTGGTGAATCCATCATCCAAAAGGTTAGTGTCTATGAACACATTTAAATTCCTAGCTAATTATTCCATCGTGGTCAAGATCATCATTGTTAGTATGTGATGCTATAATTAGTTCTTAGAAGTAGAGTAGAATAGTTGTTCTTCAATATTGTGCAATAATTGTTTTTACTACGATTTTCAATTTACAGGGCCGGGGCTACCAATTTCAATTTTTCAATAATTAGTGTACAATAATGTTTTCCAAAAATGGTACTTTCGAGCTACAATTGTTGTTTATGAAGCTCAATTTCTTATTAATTCTTTGTAATTACTGTCTCAGTATTTTTTTGTGCAGAGATGGATCGAGAGTGGATGCATCTATCCCGAACGGACAAGCGGTACATGCATCTATCCCGAACGGACAAGCGGTACATACATGGCGTCAGCCAGTTTATCACCGATGCCAAAGCCCATGCTGGGAATGGGAACCCTATCTTCTGCCCATGCAAAGATTGCAAGAATCATAGGAACTTTTGTCAAATTGAGTCTATACGATCGCACTTGATTACCAGGGGGTTCATGCCAAACTATACGATATGGACTATGCATGGCAAGGTTGGTGTGAATGTTCTGCAGGAAAACGATGATGATGTGGACATGCCTGACGTAGCCATCCACGATGCTGACGAGGAACCCGGTGTCAACATGGAACCTATGGCCACAGTTAATAATGTGTTTAGGAACACGCTAGCTGACGACACCGAGGATAACGATGGCATTTCTCAGCTGCTATGTAATATAGAGACCGGATGTCTTTGTGAAAAACAGCTGAGAAAGCTAGAGAAAATAAGATAAGATGGCAAAACACCATTATATAGGAATTGTCCAATGAGCAAACTAGAAGCCAACATCATGCTGTTAGAGTTCAAATCGACAAATGGATTGGGCGATAAAGGCTTCGATTAGTTGTTAGGTATAATAAGGAAAATGCTCCTAGAAAAAAATGAGTTGCCAGAAAAGACATACTTGGCCAAGCAAATGATCTACCCCATCGGCCTCGAGGTTGAAAAAATCCATGCGTGTTCCAATGATTGCATATTGTACCGTGGAGAAAAATACAAAGACTTGGACAAGTGCCCCAAGTGTGAAGCTCCACGGTACAAGGAAGGGCCGTCAGATGAGGGTACCAAGACCAGAGGAGGTCCCGTAAAGGTCGTTTGGTATTTCCCTATAGCTCCCCGGGTGCATAGGCTGTTTGCATGTGCAAAGTTAGCCAAGCTATTGCGCTGGCATAGCGAAGAGCATAAGAAAGATACAATGATGAGGCACCCCGCCGATGGGTATGATTGGAGGACTATCAATACTATGTTCTATAAGGACATCGGTGGAGAGGTAAGGCACCTTTGGTTTGCTTTGAGCACAGATGGGATAATCCTTTCGACCAAGTTAGAAGCAATCATAGCACTTGGCTAGTGACGCTCTATATATACAACCTTCCACCTTGGGTCTATATGAAGTGGTCGTACATCCAGATGGCACTACTGATCCAAGGGCCAAGACAACCTAGGAATGACATCGATGTGTTTCTAGAACCAGTGATCGATGAACTAGTGGAGATGTTTGAAAAGGGTGTGTCGGATGTTTGGGACGAATACAAAAAGGAACATGTCACGATCAAGGGAGTACTTATCACTACAATCACCGACCTGCCAGGTCGAGGTTCGTTGTTCGGAGAGAAGACAAAAGGCTATATTGGATGTGTCGAGTGCTTGGACAATACCAATGCGGTAAATCTACCAAATAACTCAAAGATAGTTTATATGGGATACTGTAGGTTCCTACCTAAGGATCACCCTTACCGCAGGAACAGAAAAGATTTCAACGATGCTATTGAGAAACGCTTAGCTCCAAAATATCAAGATAGGCCTGCGATACTTCGAGAACTCAACAAACTAGAGGTTGTCCTTGGGAAGGGGGACAATGCAGTAGCAGCGCCTGATGGGAGCATTTGGAAGAAAAAATTGGTTTTCTGGAAACTACCTTACTGGCCATTTCTGAGTGTAAGCCACTGTCTTGATCCCATGCACATCACTAAAAACATGTGCGCTAACACTCTTAACACCTTGATGGATACCGAGGGGACATCGAAGGATTCACTAGCCACACGCCTGGACATGCAACACTTGGGAATTAGGAAGGAGCTACATCCCGTGGAGCTAGAGAATGGCTAGTTTGAACTTCTAGTTGCGTCATGGACATTGAAGAAGGAAAAAAAGCGTGCGCTTGTTTCTTTCTTCATTGAACTCAAAGTCCCGACGGGCTACTATGCGAACCCGAAGAGGCTAGTGAACATGAGAGAACTCAAGTTCAACTATGGCCCTATGAAGGCCCATGACTGTCATGTCATTATGACTTAGCTGCTCCCTGTTGCCCTGCGTGGTATCCTCCCCCCAAAGGTCCGCTCCCCAATCATAAAGCTTTGCTCGTTCTTCAACGCGATCTCAAAAAAGGTCATTGATGTGTCCACGCTAGAGCAACTGCAGCAGGACATAGCCAAAACTCTCGTTAGGCTTGAGATGCATTTCCCATCGACTTACTTTGATATCTCATTGCATCTGCTCATTCATCTTGTTGACCAAATTAGAGCACTTGGCCCAATGTACCTGCATCAGTTGTTTCCTTTCGAAAGATTGATGAAAGTTTTTAGGAGGTATGTTAGGAACAGATTTAGGCCAGAAGGGGGCATGGTTGAAGAATGGTCAATGGAGGAGGCCATTGAGTTCTGCACATATTATCTAGACATCAAAAGGGTCAGAGTTCCAGAATCTCATCATGACGGAAGACTACGTGGTAAAGGAACGATCAGGGAGAAATATGTTATAGTAGATGACCCTATTTCTTTTAGATAGGCACAGTTCGCTGTTCTCCAGCAAGCCAAGGGTGTGATGCCATACATTGACGAGCACAGACAATCGCTGCAAACTCTATATTCGAGCAGGTCACAGGCTTGCCTAGATAAAAAACATAAGGAGGAATTTGTCAGCTGGTTGCGACGTTGCTTGCTTGGAATAAAGTTGGGTAATCAATTGGATGCCTTAGCCAAGGGGCCTTTAAGTACATATCTTAAGTACCAAGGGTATGATATCAATGGATTCACATTTTACACAAAAAAGCAAGATAGAAAGAGCACATACCAAAATTGTGGTGTTCGTTTTGATGCTCACGACGAGAACGGCAACGTGCAGGCAACATACTATGGTTTTATAGAGGAGATATGGGAGCTAGCCTATGGTCCATTGAAGGTAGCTCTTTTTCGCTGCTAGTGGGTCTGGCTTGAGGATATCAACACTGACAGCGAAGGGTTCACTACCATTGATCTCACTAAGACCGCATACAGAGACGACCCCTTTGTCCTTACAAGAGATGTTATGCAAGTCTTCTATGCAAGGGACAACAAGACAAAAGGAAGGCTAAAAGTAGTCCTAGAAGGAAAAAAGAAGATTATTTGTGTCGATGGAGTGACGGACGAAGAAGACTACAGGGGCTATCAGGAAATGCATCCATTCGGGGCGAACGTACCCCTACCTATCCTTCAAGATGGTGACGAACCTGCTTATGTACGAATTGATCACAATGAGGCCCTCATTGTTGATGCACCTAAAGATAGTTAGATTATTGTTAACTATATAATCATTATGCAGACGTTGTATCAATAATTCGCACTAAATATTTAATTTATATTTTATGCGCATCTCTACAATTTAATTATTGACTATGTAATCAAAAATATAAGATGATGTTCACAAACACTATTATTTGATAATTATAGACCATTAATTAATTATCGTAGAATTAAATAATCAAGACACAAATTTTTGTGTTATTTTAGAATATAAACTAATTGTCTTATTTCTATTAATAAATAAATAAAGAAAAGTAAACTAACCGAACTCCCTATCCTCGCTCAGTGGTTAAGGCCGCGCACTCTATACTTTGAGACCCTCACTCGAATCCCAGGCGGACCAAACTTTTTTTATTTTGCATTTATTATTTAGTAGTGCATTACGATGGGATAAAAGAAAAAATAAAACCATTCGAACCGAACTCCCTATTGAAAAGTCCTAATGGCTAGAGGGGGGGTGAATAGTCTAATAAAAATTTGTACAACAACACTTAACAAAATGGTTAAACAATTATGAGGCGAAGAAAATGTTGCGCTAGCCTACTCAAAAGGCAAGCCACCTATCACAATTTTAGTTTAGATAGTGTCTATTCACACAACAGCTATGACACTACTCTATGTTAGTGTGCTCTCAATGACTAAATAAAGAGCCACACCAACCAAGCATGCAAGCTCTCACAACTAGCTACACTAAAGAGCTTGACAACTAGTTTGTGGTAATGTAAAGAGAGTGATCAAGAAGATTATTCCACCGTGTAGATGAAGGAACCAATCAATCACAAGAGTGAATAACAATGAAGACCAATCACCTCAGAATCAAAGGATGAACACAATGATTTTTATCGAGGTTCACTTGCTAGCTGGCAAGTTACTCCTTGTTGTGGCGATTCACTCACTTGGAGGTTCACGCGCTAATTGGCATCATACGCCAAACCCTTAATAGGGTGCCGCACAACCAACACAAGATAAGGATCACACAAGCCATGAGCAATCCACTAGGATACCTTTTGGCGCTCCACCGGGGAATGGTCAAGAACCCCTCACAATCACCACGATCGGAGCCGGAGACAATCACCACCCTCTGCTCAATGATCCTCGCTGCTCCAAGCCATCTAGGTGGCGGCAACCACCAAGAGTAACAAGCGAAATCCACAGCAAAACACGAACACCAAGTGCCTCTAGATGCAAACACTCAAGCAATGCACTTGGATTCTCTCCCAATCTCACAAAGATGATGAATCAATGATGGAGATGAGTGGGAGGGCTTTGGCTAAGCTCACAAGGTTGCTATGTCAATGAAAATGGCCAAAGGTTGTGAGCTTCAACCGGCTATGGGGCTTAAATAGAAGCCCCCATGAAATAGAGCCGTTGTACCCCTTCACTGGGTATAGTGCAGGGTGACCGGACGCTACGGTCCAATCGACCAGACGCAGCATTGGACGCTCTGTTCGTGAATACCGGACGCGTCTGATCAGCCTACCGGACATGTCCGGTAGCTCCTAGACTGCCACGTGTCCAGTTCAAACCAACATAGCCGTTGCTGCCCATTCTGCCGACGACCGGACGCTCAAAATGGACGCACAAACACAAATGACTGGACGCTGAGCCACCGAGTCCGGTCAAGTCCTGTAAGCCACTAGGGCTGACCGGACGCGTCTGTTAGAAACCGACCGGACGCTGAGCCTCAGCGTCCGGTGGAGTATAGTAAACATCCACGCTCGACCGGACGCGTCTGGTCACACCGGACCGGACGCTGCCAGTTTCTGATCGACTGCATAGCCAAACACTGCGTTTTCTGATTCACACCGGACGTGTCCAGTGTGGCGACTGGACGCGTCCGGTCGCTGAGTTCGTCGCCAAATACCGGACGTGTCTGGTCACCATATCGGACGCGTTCGGTCACTCTGTAACCAGCGCGACTAACTCCTTTTCAACTCTATCTTCTTCACCCTTGCTCAAATGTGCCAACCACCAAGTGTATCACCTTGTGCACATGTGTTAGCATATTTTCACAAACATTTTCAAGGGTGTTAGCACTCCACTAGATCCTAAATGCACATGCAATGAGTTAGAGCATCTAGTGGCACTTTGATAACCACATTTCGATACGAGTTTCACCCCTCTTAATAGTACAGCTATCAAACCTAAATGTGATCACACTCTCTAAGTGTCTTAATCACCAAAACAAAATAGCTCTTATGGTTTGTACCTTTGCCTTGAGCTTTTTGTTTTTCTCTTTTTTCTTTCCAAGTCCAAGCATTTGATCATCATCATGGTATCATCATCATCATGCTATGATCTTCATTTGCTTCATCACTTGGAGTGTGCTACCTATCTTATGATCACTTGATAAACTAGGTTAGCACTTAGGGTTTCATCAATTCACCAAAACCAAACTAGAGCTTTCAATCTCCCCCTTTTTGGTAATTGATGACAACCCTTTCACAAAGATATGAATTGAAATTCAATTGAATCCATGTTGCTTGCCCAAGCATATTTACCATGTGTAAAAGGATATGGACAAGTTTCATGAACCCCAAATGGTAGCAATTGCTCCCCTACATATGTGCTAAGAGTTTGGATTGTAGCTTGCACATATGCTTAGATAGAAAATATAGGAGTCAATGTCTACCACATGATGCTAAGGTATAGAAGATGGACTTTTGAAGCGTGATACCAATCGGAGTGCACCAATATACCATCCTTAGCCCCATGGTTAGCTCAATACCACTTAGAAACATTTAGAAGTGAAATCACTAGATATCCTATGCATGCTAGTTTTCATTTCATCATTCAAACTGACAACTAGCATACACCACACAAGCATAGATATTGAATTTTAAAACTTGTGCCATGCAAGCAAACATATGAAATGCACATTCAAATGCACCATGCAAGTTCATGAGCTTGCTCCCCCTACTTGTGTGCTCAAAATTTTAGTTGATCCATTTCCTTTGTCATATCTCTCCCCCTATCAAGATATCTCCCTTTATGATATTTCTCCCCCTTTTTCACTATCTTTACTACTATCTTTGTTTGTCTCCCCCTTTGTCATCAATGACCACAAAGGTTCAAAATATAGATAGTATTACATGTAGGGTCGAGATTATCAATATCAATCAATGGGATGGGGATCAAAGTTCCGAATTTGGTTCAAACTAGAATATATGCCAAAGATATTTAACTCGGTTTGATTCAAGGACAAGCTTCTTCACACCTCCAAATAAGGGTTATCTTGTACCATGTTGAGTTAAACACTTATAGCTCATTTTCTAGATTAAACACTAGGTTTACAAGCCCACAAACATGTCATATGCTACCACTAGATCAAAAGAAGCATAGAAGCAATAGTGGTACCATACAATCATCAAATTCATTTGATTTTCATGAATGAGCCTAATAAAATGGAGAGACGACTAGATGCACTAAATATGTCCTTAGCAAGGATGTATGCCATGCCAATTAACTTTTACCTTGGATTGCTCGAAGGAGAGGCATGTCATATAAGTGGGGGTGCATCAACACATATTTGAGAAATCCAATATGTTCAACTCATTCCTTTGCTTGTAAAACATTTTCTCATCCAATGGCTTGGTGAATATGTCGACAAGTTGGTCTTTGGTGCCTACACTCTCAATACAAATGTCCCCTTTTTGTTGGTGATCTCTTATGAAATGATGGCGGACATCAATGTGCTTTGTTCTTGCATGTTGAACCGGATTGTTGGTCAACTTGATTGCACCCTCATTATCACGTAGCAATAGCACTTTCTTGAACTTGATTCCAAAGTCACTCAAAGTGGCCTTCATCCAAAGTATTTGTGCACAACAACTACCGGTGGATATGTATTCAGCTTTGGTGGTTGATAATGCAACACTATTTTGCTTCTTTGATGACCATGAAACAAGTGATCTTCCCAACAATTAACATGTGCCTGAGGTGCTCTTCCTTTCAACCTTGCATCCCGCATAGTCCGAGTCGAAGTAACCAACTAGCTCAAACTTTGCTCCTTTGGGATACCACAAACCAACATTTGGTGTATGCTTCAAGTACCTCAATATTCTCTTTGTAGCTTTCAAATGACTTTCTCTTGGTGAGGCTTGAAATCTTGCACACATGCATACACTAAACATGACATCTGACCTTGATGCGGTCACATAGAGTAGGCTTCCAATCATAGACCGATACAACTTTTGATCCACCATGTTTCCACTTGCATCACTATCCAAGTTGCTATTGGTTCCCATTGGTGTGCTAATGACTTTGCTATCAATCATACCAAACTTCTTAATCATGTCCTTGATATACTTGCCTTGACTCACAAATGTACCATTCTTCAATTGCTTGATTTGAAGACCAAGGAAGAAACTCAATTCTCCAATCATGGATATCTCAAACTCATTAGCCATCATCTTTCCAAACTCATCACAAAATTCTTGATTTGTTGATCCAAATATGATGTCATCAACATAGATTTGCAATACAAATAGATCTTTTCCAATCTTCTTGATGAAAAGAGTGGTGTCAACTTTGCCCATTGTGAACCCTTTAGAGAGTAGGAAATCCCTCAATCTCTCATACCATCCTCTAGGTGCTAGCTTCAAGCCATACAATGCTTTCTTCAACTTGTATACATGGTTGGGCTTCTTATCATCTTCAAAACTGGGAGGTTGCTCAACATATGCTTCTTCATTGATGTAGCCATTGAGAAATGCACTCTTAACATCCATTTGATAGAGCTTGATGTTGTGGGCACAAGCATAGGCTAGCAAGATTCTTATTGCTTCTAATCTAGCAACCGGGGCATATGTTTCTCCAAAGTCAAGACCTTCAACTTGTGTATAGCCTTGTGCTACTAATCTTGGTTTGTTCTTTACCACTATCCCATCTCGATCTTGCTTGTTTCTAAAGACCCATTTGGTTCCAATCACATTGTGTCCCTTTGGTCTTTCTACTAATTCCCATACTTGATTTCTTGTGAAGTTATTCAATTCTTCATGCATAGCATTCACCAAATCAACATCCTTCAATACTTCATCTATCTTTTTTGGTTCAATCGATGACACAAATGAGAAATGCTCACAAAATGATGCTAATCTTGATCTTGTTTGTACACCTCTAGAAATATCACCAATGATAGTGTCCAATGGATGATCCCTTACAACATTGGTTGGTTGGAGCATTGGGACTTGATTGCTTGCACTTGCTTGATCATTTGGTTGAGATGATGTACTAGCCACTTGATCTTGTTCATTGTCATGAGAGCCACTTACACTAACTTGATTTGTATCATCTTGCACATTTGAGTTAGAGAGCACTTGCACTTGATCATCTTCATCATCATTCACTTGCCTAGGCCTCAATTCACCAATATCCATGTTCTTCATGGCATTTGAAAGTTGAATACCTCTAACATCTTCCAAGTTCTCATTCTCTACTTGTGAACCCTTGGTTTCATCAAATTCAACATCATGAACTTCCTCAAGAGTACCACTATCCAAATTCCAAACTCTATATGCTTTGCTTGTAGTGGAATATTCAAGTAGGAATCCTTCATCACATTTCTTGTCAAACTTACCCAATCTTATACCTTTCTTCAAGATATAGCATTTGCAACCAAAGACCCAAAAATATGCAATGTTGGGCTTTCTACCATTCAATAGCTCATATGGTGTCTTCTCTTTCAATCGGTGACAATAGAGATGGTTGCTTCAATAGCAAGCTATGTTGATAGCTTCAGCCCAAAAAGATTGACTCACATTGTACTCACTAAGCATAGACCTTGCCATATCAATGAGTGTTCTATTTTTCCTCTCAACAAGGCCATTTGATTGTGGAGTGTATTTGGCCAAGAATTGATGTTTAATTCCAAATTCATCACATAACTCATCAATTCTAGTATTCTTGAACTCACTACCATTGTCACTTCTAACTCTCTTGATGGTTGTTTCAAACTCATTGTGAATGCCTTTGATAAATGATTTGAATGTTGCAAACACATCACTTTTGTCCACTAGAAAGAATACACATGTGTATTTAGTGTAGTCATCCACTATCACAAAACCATATTTGTTACCACCAATGCTAGTGTATTGTGTTGGCCCAAACAAGTTCATGTGCAATAACTCAAATGCTTTACTAGTGCTCATCATGCTTTTCTTAGGATGGGTGTTTCCAACTTGTTTGCCGGCTTGACAAGAGCTACAAAGCTTATCCTTTTCAAACACAACATCTTTCAAGCCTTTAACTAAGTCATGCTTAACCAATTTATTCAATTGTTTCATTCCAACATGGCCAAGCCTTCTATGCCATAACCAACCCATGCTAGACTTAGTGAACAAGCATGTAGACAATCTAGCTTCACTAGCATTGAAATCAACCAAGTATAGATTTTTATATCTAAAGCCTTTGAAGATCAAGTTAGAGCTATCTACACTTATGATCTCTACATCATCTACCCCAAATATGCATTTGAATCCAAGATCACACAATTGTGCCATGGATAGCAAATTGGAGTTCAAGCTCTCTACTAGCAACACATTGGATATGCTCATGTTATTTGATATTGTAATCTTACCAAGCCCTTTGGCCTTGCCTTTGCCATTGTCATGAAATGTGATACTATCATAACCATCATTGTCATTGGTGTTGATTGAGTTAAACATTCTTGCATCGCCGGTCATGTGTTGAGTGCACCCACTATCAAGAACCCAATGCCTTCCTCCGGCTTTGTAATTAACCTACAAAAGAAGATCAATTCTTTTTAGGTACCCAAACTTGCTTGGGTCCTTGAAGGTTAGTCACTAAGCTCTTTGGTACCCAAATGGCTTTCTTCTTTGAGCCCATCCATGGTTTACCAATGAACTGAGCCTTCACACCATTTGTATCCTTAGTAAGCATATAGCATGAATCAAGCTTAATAGAGGATACATTAGCATTTTTGCTTTTGTTTTTGCATTCTTGCTCTTTGTGACCCACTTGCTTACAACTAGTACGAAACCGACCATTGTTCTTCACAAAACAAGTCTTGTGAGGAGCAAAGGCCGCTTTGTCTTTCTTGGGGGTATAGCCCAATCCCTCTTTGTAGAGAGAAGCTTTTTGGCTACCCAAGCACATAAGCAAGCGGTCCTCACCACCATAAGCCTTAGCTAAGGTGTGAGTGAGCTTAGTGACCTCCTTCTTGAGGTTCTCATTCTCAACCACTAGTGAGGCATCACAAGTGAAACCATCACTACTAGATGAGGTAGAAGTAGAAGTACTACAAGAAGGGTTAGTAGGAGCAACAATGATAGGCATAGATAGTGATTCATCAATTATATCACAAGTTAGACCTATATTGCAAGTTTCAACATGCTTCTTTTTATTTTGCTCATCAAGCAAAGATGAATGAGCCTTTTCAAGCTTTTTGTGAGCTTTGCCAAGCTTCTCATTGGCTTCCTCTAGCCTCTCATGAGATGCATGAGCTCATCAAAGGCTTGCTTAAGGTCTTTTAGTTCCTTTTGCAAGCTTTTGCATTCCCTTCTTTTGATGTCAAAGTGTTCTCTAGCATCTTCTAGCATGTCAAATAATTCATCTTTAGTGGGTTCATCATTATCACTATCACTATCATTTTCATTTTCATGTTCATTTTCATCATCATGTTCTTCATTACTTTCATCATCACAAGATTGTACCTTAGTGGCCTTAGCCATGAAGCATGATGAAGATTCGAAGAGAGAAGGCTTCTCATTGATGGCAATGCTTGCAAGAACCTTCTTCTTGGTGGTCTTGTGATCATCACTATCATCATCATCATCATCACTTGAGGAAGCATCACTATCCCAAGTGACTACCTATGAACCACCCTTCTTCTTCTTGAAGGCCATCTTGTCCTTCCTCTCTCTCTTTTCCTTCTTATCCTTCTTCTTGTCATCTTTCTTCTCCTTCTTTTCTTCCTTCTCATCATCATCTCTATAAGTATCATCGGTCATTATATCTGCCAATACTTAGTTTGGTGTCATGGTGTCCAAACCACTTCTCACTAGAATGGTGACCAATGTACCAAATCTTGAGGGCAAACATCTCAAGAACTTATGTGAGAAGTCCTTGTCCTTCACCACTTCTCCAAGCACTTTAAGATCATTGACAAGCACTTGAAGCCTATGAAACATCTCCGGCACACTTTCATCCTCCATCTTGAAGCTTGCGAACTTCTCTTTGAGGATGTATGCCTTTGCACCCTACATGGCTTGAGTGCCCTCAAATGATTCTTCCAACTTCTTCCATGCCTCATGAGCCATTTCAATATTTTTGACTTGCTCAAATGTTCTTTTATCAATTGCATCATGAATTACACTTAGAGTAATGTTATTGTTTTGGAGAAGTACTTCTTTGGCTATGGTGGGATTCTCCAGATCTTCAATCTCAATTTTTGTTTCTACCACCTTCCAAACCTTCCTATTGATTGACTTGATATAAGTTGTCATCTTGGCCTTCCAATAGGGATAGTTGGAGCCATCAAATTGGGGTGGTTTCTTTATGTTGTTGATTTGAGCCATTTTTACACCGAAGGTTGTTAAGCCTCAAATCACTGTGACCTCGGCTTTGATACCACTTGAAAGGTCCTAATGGCTAGAGGGGGGTGAATAGCCTAATAAAAATTTCTACAACAACACTTAACAAAACGGTTAGACAATTATGAGGCGAAGAAAATGTTGTGCTATCCTACTCAAAAGGCAAGCCACCTATCATAATTCTAGTTTAGATAGTGTCTATTCACACAATAGATATGACACTACTCTATGTTAGTGTGCTCTCAATAACTAACTAAAGAGCCACACCAACCAAGCATGTAAGCTCTCACAACTAGCTACACTAAAGAGCTTGACGACTAGTTTGTGGTAATATAAAGAGAGTGATCAAGAAGATTATACCGCCGCATTAATGAAGGAACCAATCAATCACAAGAGTGAATAACAATGAAGACCAATCACCTCGGAATCAAAGGATGAACACAATGATTTTTATCGAGGTTCACTTGCTAGCTGACAAGTTACTCCTTGTTGTGGCGATTCACTCACTTGGAGGTTCACGTGCTAATTGGCATCACACACCAAACCCTCAATAGAGTGCCACACAACCAACACAAGATGAGGATCACACAAGCTACGAGCAATCCATAAGAGTACCTTTTAGCGCACCACTGGGGAAAGGTCAAGTACCCCTCACAATCACCACGATTAGAGCCAGAGACAATCACCACCCTCCGCTCAATGATCCTCGCTGTTCCAAGCCGTCTAGGTGGTGGCAACCACAAAGAGTAACAAGCAAAATCCACAGCGAAACACGAACACCAAGTGCCTCTAGATGCAAACACTCAAGCAATGCACTTGAATTCTCTCCCAATCTCACAAAGATAATGAATCAATGATGGAGATGAGTGGGAGGGCTTTGGCTAAGCTCACAAGGTTGCTATGTCAATGAAAATGGCCAAAGGTTGTGAGCTTCAACCGGCTATGGGGCTTAAATAGAAGCCCCCATGAAATAGAGCAGTTATACCCCTTCACTGGGTACAGCACGGGGTGATCAGACGCTCTGTTCCAATCGACCAGATGCAGCACCGAACGCTCCATTCGTGAATACCGAACGCGTTCGGTCAGCCTACCGGACATGTCTGGTAGCTCCCAGACTACAACATGTCCAGTTCAAACCAACATAGCCGTTGCTACCCATTCTGCCGACGACTAAACGCTCAAATTAGACGCACAAACACAAATGATCGGACGCTGAGCCACCGAGTCTGGTCGAGTCCAATAAGCCACCAGGGCTGACAGGACGCGTCTGTTAGAAACCGACCGGACGCTGAGCCTCAGCATCCGGTGGAGTACAGTAAGCATCCATGCTCGACCGGCCAACGTCCGATCGACTGCACAGCCAAACACTACGTTTTCTGATTCACACCGGATGTGTCCGATGTGGCGACCGGACGCGTCCGATCGCTGAGTTCGTCGCCAAATACCGGACGTGTCCGGTCACCATACCGGATGTGTCCGGTCACTCTGTAACCAGCGCGACTAACTCCTTTTCAACTCTATCCTCTTCACTCTTGCTCAAATGTGCCAACCACCAAGTGTATCACCTTGTGCACATGTGTTAGCATATTTTCACAAACATTTTCAAGGGTGTTAACACTCCACTAGATCCTAAATGCATATGCAATGAGTTAGAGCATCTAGTGGCACTTTGATAACCGCATTTCGATTCGAGTTTCACCCCTCTTATTAGTATGACTATCAAACCTAAATGTAATTACACTCTCTAAGTGTCTTGATTACCAAAACAAAATAGCTCTTATGGTTTGTACCTTTGCCTTGAGCTTTTTGTTTTTCTCTTTCTTCTTTCCAAGTCCAAGCATTTGATCATCATCATGGTATCATCATCATCATGCTATGATCTTCATTTGCTTCATCACTTGGAGTGTGCTACATATCTCATGATCACTTGATAAACTAGGTTAGCACTTAGGGTTTCATTAATTCACCAAAACCAAACTAGAGCTTTCACCTATCCTAATTCAGCGGTTATGGCCGCGCACTCTTGACCCCGTGACCCACGCTCGAATCTCAGGCGAGCCAAACTTTTTATATTTTTTACAAAAATGCTGCGATGGCAGGCTCCAAACCGACAGTGTTTTTTTATATTTTTTTACTAAAAGATGGCGCAGGGCCCTTCACTGCCGGTTTTGGTTTTAAAACCGACAGTGATAACTTCTATCACCGTCGATTTTTAAACTAAAACCGATAGTGATGTGTAGATGCTTCTCTCATGCCAACAGTGCTCCCATGATCACAACAATTGGAACACTGCTCCCACCTACCCCGATAACTTTAGTTCAGAAATAAAAATGTACCACGACTGCTAGCCCCTATAAAATGGCCCTCGGCTAGGAGCTAGCCTCTCCATGCATGTTGGTTTCAGCCAGGCCTTATCAGCCATGATACAATGTTTTCCTCTCACAACAAACCACAGATATCGTTATGCATCGTAGTCCACAAAAATGGTGCGCACATGTAAGGTCTTTGTTATCGTATATGTAACTTATTTCTAATTTTTTGATGTATTTCATTACTATCTAAATAAATATATCGTTCTTGTTAAAACTTTCCCACTATAGTATCTAAATAAATATATCCTTTACATATATGCACCTTCACTGTCGGTTCTATTAAGAAACCAGCAGTGATAGCCACCTTCACTATCGGTTCTATTTAAAAACCAGTAGTGATGTCCATGCCCCCTATATAAAACAAACTGCGGGCCACATACATCGATCCCACCCACCCACGAACTCTCTCAGTCTCATTTCTCACATTTCACTCTCACTTCTCAATACATCCACTCTCTCTACGTGATTTGGTCATGGCTCCTGCATTTTTCAATGGTATTGATATGTTGTCTTCTCCAAAATTCTATCTATATTCATTTGATCTATATTTATATTCATGTTTCTTTGCATTCTACATTTATATATATTCTTATTCCTTGCATTCGATATATATTTATTCTTATTACTTGGAAGAATTTTTTTGTGCATATATTTTATGTTCATATTTTTTTGCATTTTATCGATCAGGTGGTATGAACAACAGACCTCCCCCACCACAAGAACCAGGTTTCCACCCTGGCGATGAGCCATTCGCTCCTAATGTGGCCATTCTATGGTTCCCTATTCCAGCTATTGTATGAAATATTTTCCAACATCTTTTGTTTTTTGATGCTAACAAATAAGTGTAATTAGTTTAATATCATTGTTGCATGCATATATGTCGCAGACAATATCCCCAATAGATTGGCTATGAACACCACTTAGCTAGTTCTTTATCTTGGACATCGTCGAGAACACGGCATCTAATGCAAGTGGTCGGCTATGGACGTGTGAACTTAGTTTTTTTTCACCCCTATGAGGGGTTCAAATCATCGGAACCATATCCACAGGACGGGAATACAGAGCCCAAACATGATAAGCGCCCAATTAAGTGTTGTGCGCATCTATTTAGAGGCACTTCGACGTATTTGCTATGATGTGCCAGATTTCTCGCACTTCAAGGCACTTGCTTTGAATGCTGGTGATATCCCCGTCCTGCAAGCAAGCGAATGGTTTGTAAGCTACAACCATGCGGATGTGGTAAAATAGTCACTTATACCTGAGTCATGATTATTTGTTGTTTATTATTGTAATAACATTCTCTAATTTTTTTCCTCTGCATGCAGATTGCGCTATAGGACCTTACCTATGCTGCATGTGGCTTGTGGGCCGTTCTAGACCAAGCTATGGAGCAACTCAGGTACGATTGGGACTTCTGTAATGGAAACCTCAGCCAGCTCACTATAGAAGGACGCTAGTACTGCATAAGGATTACTAACAGGGGCAATGGTCGTTCAGTAGATTACATCTATGGTCGACCATTCTTTCGGTATTGTGAGGCACGAGAGAGTGCACTCGTACGAGCATTGGACTTCATCGATACAAGCGGATACATAATCCGTGACATCAATTACCATATATGGCTACAGAGGCATGTTGGTGTGCGTGGCCCGATCGATCCCGGCAGTGATTCTAATAGTAATTAATGTTTATTCAGCACACAGAAAACTATAATTAATAAAAAAATGATTAGAAAAGCCTAAGATCCTATGTGGGATCTTAATTTGGGTGTACAAGCTTGACAAAAAAATTTCAAGCCATTTTGACATAGGCGGAGTATACATGCTTCACAGAGGTATGTGTGCCCTTTCATCGAACCATGACTATACACATAGGTTATCAAGGTTTCTGTGGTTCATATGCATTTCGATGTTGTATTGGTCTCAAACTTTTTCTTAGGCTTGCACGTGCCACGTGTGAAGAAAACACCAAGTTTTGGATTTTCCAGAGATGGTTCGCTACTTTCTGAGGTTTAATTGAATTTCCGCGCGACGAGACCGTTTAATTATAGGTTGAACTGAGCCTACCCACGAAAAAATCCAGAATGGTGCCAAACTTTTACATAGGATCTAATGTGCCCAAGGGATAAGAATTTTATGGAGGTGGATGAAAAAATCTATTGGGTCTAAGATGAAATTCACCCTCTTTTGTCTCATTCAGCACACAAAAAATATAATTAATAAAAAATGATTAGAAAAACCTAAGATCCTATGTGGGATCTTAATTTGGGTGTACAAGCTTGCCAAAAAAAATTTCAAGCCATTTCGATATAGGCGGAGTATACATGCTTCACAGAGGTGCATGTGCCCTTTCATCGAACCATGACAATACACATATGTTATCAAGGTTTCTATGGTTCATATGCATTCCAGTGTTGTATTGGTCTCAAACTTTTTTTTAGGCTTGCACGTGCCACGTGTAAAGGAAACACCAAGTTTTGGATATTTCGGAGATGGTTTGCTACTTTCTAAGGTTTAATTGAATTTCCGCACGACGAGACCGTTTAATTATAGGTTGAACTGAGTCTACCTACAAAAACATTTAGAATGGTGCCAAACTTTTACACATGATCTAATATGCCCTAGGAATAAGAATTTTGTGGAGCTGGATGAAAAAAATCTATTGGGTCCAAGATGAAATTCACCCTCGTTTGTCTCATTCAGCACATAAAAAATATAATTAATAAAAATGATTAGAAAAACCTAAGATCCTGTGTGGGATCTTAATTTAGGTGTACAAGCTTGCCAAAAAATTTCAACCCATTTCGACATAGGCGGAGCATACATGCTTCACAGAGGTACATATACCCTTTCATCATGCCATGACTATACACATAGGTTATCAAGGTTTCTGTGGTTCATATGCATTTTGGTGTTGTATTTGTCTCAAACTTTTTCTTAGGCTTGTACGTGCCACCGTGTGAAGGAAACACTAAGTTTTGGATTTTCCGGAGGTTTAATTGAATTTTCGCGCGACGAGACTGTTTAATTATAGGTTGAACTAAGTCTACCCATGAAAAGATCCGGAATGGTGCCAAACTTTTATATAGGATCTACTGTGCCCTAGGGATAAGAATTTTGTGGAGGTGGATGAAAAAATCTATTGCGTCCAAGATGAAATTCACCCTCTTTTGTCTCATTCAGCACACAAAAAATATAATTAATAAAAAAATAATTAGAAAAACCTAAGATCCTGTGTGAGATCTTAATTTCGGTGTACAAGCTTACCAAAAAAATTTCAAGCCATTTCAACATAGGCGGAGTATACATGCTTCACAGAGGTACATGTGCCCTTTCATCGTACCATGACTATACACATAGGTTATCAATGTTTCTGTGGTTCACATACATTTCGGTGTTGTATTGATCTTAAACTTTTTCTTAGGCTTGCACGTGCCACATGTGAAGGAAACACCAAATTTTAGATTTTTCGGAGATGGTTTGCTACTTTCTAAGGTTTAATTGAATTTCCGCGCGATGAGACCGTTTAATTATAGGTTGAGCTGAGTCTACCCATGAAAAGATCTGGAATGGTGCCAAACTTTTACACGAGATTTAATGTGGACTAGGGATAAGAATTTTGTAGAGGTGGATGAAAAAATCTATTGGGTCCAAGATGAAATTCACCCTCTTTTGTCTCATTCAGCACACAAAAAAATATAACTAATAAAAAAATGATTAGAAAAACCTAAGATCCTAAGTGGAATCTTAATTTGGGTGTACAAGCTTGCCAAAAAAATTTCAAACCATTTCGACATAGGAATACATATGCTTCTATGTATTCAGTATATAAAAGAATTTTTTAATATATATAAACATCACTGTCGGTTTCAAAAAAACCGGCAGTGATGAGAAAAAACCGACAGTGATACTTGTTATCACTGTCAGTTTATTTTGAAAACCGGCAGTGATATATAAAAAAATTAAAAAATAATTGTGTTAGCCCTCGGGTTTGAGCTCGGGTCTCGGGCTACAGAGTTCAAACACTTAACCGCTGCGCTAGTACAGCATGTGTCCCAAGGTTTATTTATTTTATCTTTTTGACCTTTAGACCGCTTAATAAATTATAAAATTAAACCAAAAAAAATTGGGCCGCCCAGAATTCAAACACGGGTATCGGGGGCTAAGTTGCGAGGTCTTAACCGTTGAGCCAGTAGAAGATATTCGAAAGAAGTAAAAAGATAAGTTACTTATTCTGTAACCCCTACATAGAAATCACTGCTGGTTTCAAGAATGGCCCGGCAGTGATGTACCCCCATCACTGTCGGTTCCTACTAACAACATGGTTTTCGTGACAGATGACAGACATGCTGCAATACGGTATTTGTGGCAGAACCACCTAATCTAATGCCTCACAGGAGTACTTGTCTTCCATTAGACACTAAGCACTCGTGGGAGAACACTAAATTACTCGGTTTCGTCGGGCACACCTCAGGGGAGAACCCAAAAATCCACATTTTTGCCATCAGGATCACAAATGAGAGAATAAAGCTTATATCATTCTGAACTATTTCTTACATATCTTTTAACACAACATTAGAGTATAATATTTATTAACATAACAGCGGAATAAAATCATATTATCAGAGTCATGAACAATTTAAAATTGACAGCGGAATATAAACAAGTGATTAGAATTACAGCAAAAATAAACATCTATTCCTAGCATGATGAAGTATTGATATATACACTACGACAATAGATTATGAAACTTTCATTTATAAAAGCATTTGGTGAGGGTTATAAATAGCAACTACGATCGCAGCGTAAAGGAAACCCTCTCTGAGCCCACCAGGAGGAATCCACACACAAATGTCAGCTTTGGCATCCACCTGTCACCTACAACAGGGGAAATAAAACCCTGAGTACTCAATTATACTCAGCAAGACTTATCCGACAGGAGGAAAGAAAAGACTCCAAGGATATGCAAGGCTAGCTAGCTTGTGGGTTTATTGCATTTATAGGAACCATTACTAAGCGTGAGTCCTTATATTCGATTGTTATTAATAGCCGCATTGGTTCATTAACTAACCATTCTATGTAAGCACCTGTGCTGCTTTCAAGCAGGTGGTAAGCAATCAGATTTCCTTTATCCATCTTCTATCTTTCATCTTTCAGTTCTTACTATATGAACAAATTATACTAGCAGGTAGATCATAATTTTAGGAGACTAACAAAACTGATTTCACCATTTTTTGACATTTACAGAATTTTATCTCGATTTTACAAGTTAGCTAGAAACATATATTAGCAAAACATTTAGAAAATGGAAAGCCAGTGGCCATGCCCTATCAGCCCAGCAGCCTAGAACAGCCGGTCCATGTGGACACGGCAGCGCTTGCAGCGGCATGGACGGCCCAGGAGGGCGTGGCCAGTAGCCCAGGCGTGGCAAAGACGCCCGGCCCAGCACGCGGCAAGGACAGGTGAAGGCCCAAGCGGCGCGGCGTGGTGCACGGCCTAGCAAACTGGCTCAACGTGGCCTGCCCAAGCGGGCGAGGCGCGAGCGGCCCAGGGCGGGCGCGTGGCCAGCGGCCCAGCGGCTCCCACAGCCCGTGCGGAAAGGATACACGCGCAGCAGGCCAAACCAATGAGCGGCCCGCGACACGGAGCCCGCGTGAGCACCGATGATTTAGCAGAAAGGCCCCCATACTACACGGTTATTACACAAAGACTCCGCGCACTATTACAACAGAGATATACATTGCACCGACCACCCTAAAAAACATCATCTTCGCGAAATGAAGCCCTCATCGTGCCTGGGCGTAGCGGTGCAGCTTCGGCCGGCACAGCACACCTACGCTAGGCCACGGAGCGAGGCACCGGCTACCCGAGCAGGCCAACGAGCGCCGCGGGGCCACGACGCGACCCAAGGTGCCAATTAGGCACTGAACGGTGACTTTCAGAGCTCTGACCACACCAGTGGACTACACGCTAGGGCGGCGTGACTATTCCAACATCCTGCGTCCTCGGAGACAGAAACAAAAGGATGTGAGAGCAGTAGGACCTTACCCTGGACATGGCTACGGTATTGGCTAGAGCGGAAACGGCCCGTGCTAGGCTGGCCACGTGCATGGTGAAGGGCAGCGGCGCTCCAAGCATGGCGTGGCCATGTCAGCTCGTCACCGGTGAAGATCCTAACCAAGCCGAGACGAGCATCAGATAAAGTAGGTTAAGGTGAGTCAGAAATCATCTTTGATCGAACTGCTACCACTACTTTGGGCCCTACCCCCAAACCTGCTCTGCAACAGCGGCGAACAGACCGGCGGTGACAGCGATGCTACGCGCGCTCACTCTGGTGGACGATTTCCACCACGGTTGACTAAAGTGGCAAGCTAAAGACCTCGAGCACCCATGCGCGCAAGGAATTGGAGGGAAGTGCTCCGTGCACGATGAATTTTTGAAGGGAAAGAGAGGCGGCCATGGCGACTGGCGATGACGAGATGACTTAAAAGCGTAGAGCAGAGCGGGTCGGCGAGCAACTAGTCGAGTGATCACGGCATGGAGGTAGGACGCCCATGGCACAACATGGCCGACAAGGCGCTTCGGCTAGCACAGATAGCACCAAAAGCTATGAAAGTGTGTGGTCAATGGCAACAGCGCCGCCATAGGCAACGTGACGACGTCGTGAACAGGGCGAGGTAGGTGGTTCGTGAAGCAAGGACGAGCTCTATAGCGGCCAAGGTGACAAGTGGGCTAGGACGTAGACCTATGCCAAAGCGAGAGTAGCGCCACGTTTGACCAGCTCACGAACAGCAGAGAGCAGATGCGACCCTGTCGGACCCGGCGTGCAGTCGACGTCCATAGGCCGGCTAGCGGGGCAAGGCATGGCAGATGGGTAATCAAGCAAATGGGGACAGCAGCGCGGCAACATGGCTCGACTCGGCCAGGCGCTCAGCCGACGGCCAAATCACGGTGTGGCCAGACATGGCCAGAGCGTGCTGAGACACGTGGTGACCGTGGCCGAAGGCCAAACGGCCAAAACCAGTGCCGTGCACGCTTTTTAAAGTGATGCCAAGGCCACCAAACAGCGAGGTTAGGGTTCAGCCATCTTCACTAATCCAAGGTCCATGCCACCAGCAAGCTAGGGAAACACTCGATGAGACCAAAGAGCGATTAGGGCAAAAGATATGAGATGGCTAAGATGGGTTCGTCGCACAGCGCGCCATCTCATGAACAGAGCACCTAACGTAGTTCTTCATGCGTTCTAAAGAGTTTCGAGCAATCTTGGGATAACCCTGCTATGTTAGATCATTCTACAAACCTTGCCATGCCAAGGTACTCGCCAGGATGCTGCTAGCGATACAAGAATATCAAGTTAGTGTTTAAGAAATCTAGCTAGAATTTAAATACTAACACGTCATTGTCTATCATTTCCGACTTAGAAAATTATAACTTTTTGGTTTCGAACTAACATCCAAGAGCTACTCCACTAGTCAGTTCAATATAACTTGCCACGAGTGATACTTTTAAATATAAGTCAAATTTCAAAATCCAAGAAAATCGTTTTTCTGAAATTTTCTGAGGCCTAAAACGTGGCGCTAAATAGGATCGTAACACTGGGGTGTTACAACCAACCCCCCTTAAAAAGAATCTCGTTCTGAGATTCGAAGCAAGAACCAAAAGAAGAGAAACATAATTACATTCTGTAGATCAGGGATTACACGAAAGATTACACGACTTCAAATACTAAACCACATAGGGATCTAGGGATACATGGTTAAGAGCAACCTAATACAACCAAGGCTTACTCTAGAAGTCATGATAGACGAGGACAATGGAGAAACAATAGGATAATGAGTATCCAAAACATGGTGTAGCACCAACAGATCCAGAAACAGTCGACTGAGAAGTAAAACTTCGTGAATCCTAAGACCAACTAATCAAGAGAACTTGAACTTCTTCGACAAACTGGATCCTTTCTTCTTCTCAGATTACACCATCACCTTAGACTGATGGACCTAGCTTCACAATAGTGACTAGATCTCGTAGCTCTGCTGTGAATGCAAGAGGAATGGGGATGAAGAAGAAGAGCAAGGACCAAGGGGGTCTTATAGCGGTGAACGGAGGTGGGGCACAACACATCGGAAACAGATGCGGCGGGGATGGGATACATAGACAGTGCATGCTATGGAGATAAGGTCGGAGACATGGTGCGCTTCCTGCGCGAGTGGCAGAGGGGGAAATAAAAGAGAGGAGAGGGGGTCTGCTCGATGAGGTAGGCATGCGGGTGGTCGTGTCACCAAAAGAAGAAGGAAAGGGAAGGGGAAATGGGGGGGGGTCCGGTACGGGGAACGACGGTGCGGGGTAGAGAGCCGACCGGATGCCATGAAAAGGAAAAGCGCATAGTGCATAAGGACGACGAGTGCGGCACCATGCTGTGGCCACGCGAAAACAGGAAGCTAAGGACCCAATACAGACAACGTTCATAGGGCACGCGGCGAAATAACCCAACATGCGTAGCGCGGTCAACTAAGCACAGGTCTTGGGACAAGACATCCACTTAGACTTTTCAATTACTCCTGACTATCCACTGCTAACTTTCCTTACTACTCTTCTTTTTCTCTCCTTTACTCGACCACATCCGGCTTTCAAGTAGACTGACACTACACCATGACACACAATTGCCGACATTTATGTGTTGGCAAAGGGGTGGTTTCAACTACACATTATCTATTGGTAATTGTACAACCTTTTAATGTCATATAATCTATCGGCAATGATGTTGTATGACTACAAATCAACTGTCGGCATTGCTCTGGGGACACTAAAACTATCGGCAAACATTTGTAGACACAATAAGTGTCGGCGTAGCCTAACCGAGACAACAACTCAAGTGTCCGCGAAAGTGTGTACGGTCCTGCCCTACTTCGCCTTCAGATCTTTTCAGGTGAAATGAAAAAAAACCTCAGAATATACTCCCCCTCTCCCCCTCTCGCCTACACACATGGCCCATACATGCGTGACCCATGAGTGCGCCCGCCACCGCCACCTCCCATGGATGCCAACCCTCGCCGCCTCCCACACCAAGCCTCGCTGCCGCCACCTCCCATGCCGAGCCTTGCAGCCATAGCCTACCATGCCAGCGCCAGGTCATCGCCCTCCTACACAGCGCCACCTCCCACGCCGAGCCTCGCCGCTGTAGCCTAACCCTAACCACGAATGCCCGATCACCTGCAGTTCCGCATCGACGCAAGATGTGGCCCATCCTTGCTCCCCATCGGTTGCAGCTCTGGATCTTGTGCGCAGGATTTGTTAGGGTTTGGAGTTCCAACTGCTGGCACCACATCCTCTTGCCGCTGCTCGTGTGCTGGGCTCCACTCCAGCTGCTCTCCTTTGTTCCAGGTAAGAGCCCCCCTTGCTCCTAGAGGCTACACTCTCCTCGATTTGGTCCCTTTCACCCGATTCTAGGATTTACAATATCCCTGGATCTGAATAGTTAGGGTGGATGTTTGGTGCATCGATGAATATGGAGAAATGCTGGTCAACAATCTTAGTATGTTGGACATGGAGGAACCGATCATGGTGAGTTAAAAATTCTTGGCAGCCATCCCCTCTTGGTTATACACTTTCTACTGAGAAGACTCTGCACTGATGATTCCATCATATATTATTATGTAGTCTTGTTACTTTCTTCATGCAAATAATTTGTAGGCTATGTTCAAACTGCTCCAAATCAGTGTATATACAATTTTGACTGCCTCCCTTGTGATCACCTTGCGAATTGTGGTTACCTGTGTTATCTGTAATGGCTGTCATTGGGAGAAATTATGTGACCATTCGTTTACTCATATGGCTGCATTTATGATTGATTACAGAATTTCTGCCTGTATATAGTTTATAACTCTAGCAACTTCCCTCATTGGCCTTCTCTTTATGTATTTCATTTAGGAGTATTGCTCCTAAAATTTATTAGTGTCAAATGGCTTGGTCAATTCCTGATCTTGTTTAGGTAACAGAATCTGATGCTGTGGATGCCGTAGAGGCTACTCTTCAGCGCTACTCTGCAGATGTTACTACTAGGGCTATGTGTCTTGTCTCTCTTTTTGAAGCTTTCCTCCCGGTTTCCAACAACATCAGAGTAAGTTATTGTTGAACTGGAGCTTGAGTCATAGTTAAATACTTTGTACCATAGTGGGACAACCTAACAAATGTTTCAAATATAGTGTCTTTTTGTATGAAGTAGCAGAGTTTATGTATGTTGACTCACATGGAGTTTGTTTTATACTGGCTATGGTTTTTTTATAAATATGTTCTATTTTTCTTCTGTATATTTGTCCATGAACCATATGCGCTTGCCAATCATTAAATAAGTATACACTAGGTTCACAATTGTCGCAATAACAGAACAACAGTCCATAGTTTCCAACTTGGTTTGGTAATTGTGGTCTGTGGATCACATAATTTCTTGTGAACTATATCATTTTGATCTTAGTCAGCAATAAGAACTATATCACATAACAGTCTTTGTTTCTCTTCATGTCTTTAGCTTTGTTTACATGCAGTGTCAGCTTAGTTTCAAGTCTTGTAATGCATGCCTTGAAACAAGTTCATTAGATTCATGTGATCTATCATAAAGTGGCTGCACTCTTTTTTTCATGCAGCATTTATTATAGTTTATATTAATCTAATTGATATTGTCACCTTCAGGAGTTTGAGCAACTACAGCTTGGAAGGATCTATTCCTGACGTCAGTGGAATACCCCAACTTGGCTACTTGTATGTGTAAAGTTCTATACTGCATAATCACCTTTTAGGAAAAGAAATTACCCTTATTTGTTATTATGAGAAAAGGTATTAGTTTTTTGGATTTTTGCACATGGTGTTTATGAGAATTTGGCTTTTCTTTACACAGTTATTAAATTGTAAGTATATATATTGATCTTTGGACACCAATCTATTGCAGTCGGTGCACTTGTGTTGCATGGGTTCCACAGCGTGAAGGAATCTTTGTTGTTAGTCATGCTAATGGGAATCTGTACGTGTATGACAAAGTGAGCCCTTAATGCTCATGAAACTTTGTATGAAGTAATCAAACTTTGTTAAGTTTACTTTGCTAATAAATTTCCTTTTTTACATTCAGTCCAAGGATGGAAATACTGATTGGACATTTCCAACTGTGAAGGATCAAAGCCAGGTGCTGATTTCACATGCAAAGTCGAGTAAGGTATCTCAAGCCACATGATATCTCTTTTACTAAAAATTGCATCGAGATGGCTGTGTATGTTCCATAATTTACTTCAGGGTATTAGTAAAATGTTTTTTCTAGAAATTTATTATGGAGACAAGTGCCTGGCAAAGGTTAGGTAAGCCACACCTTGCTAGGCGAGGAGAGCCAATCTGGCTCTCCCTCAAAAGCAAGGCAATCCCCACCTTGCCCAAATTCAAACCAAACAAAGCTTCATGCGTTTTTCTCCTCTACTTTGCTAGGCAAGGCTAGGTAGGGGTGGGCAAGAGAATTAAACATGCCCTTAATTGGAAATTCTTTAACATCATTAAGTCCTAATGTTGCGACTGCTATGATTCATTCTGTGGTTTAAAATTACACTTTAGGGTAATCCAATTGCAAGGTGGCACATCTGTCCAGGTGCAATCAATGGCATTTCCTTTTCACCAGATGGTGCTTACTTGGCAACTGTTTTAACTTGTGTAGTCCTGATGACTGATGAGTAATATGTGAATCACTATATAGCAAACCTATTCCATTCTTTTGGTCATCGAATCATTTTACCTTGTGAAACTTCTTAGTTCTGAGATGCATGTCAAAACTCAAAATTAGTAAAATAATATTACAATATAGAATCCCATACAATCTGTCAGATGTAAGTTTTCTGTTATTTGAAGAATTCATGATTACAAGCATCTAAATGGAAAATCTGAAATTCTTGGAGAAAAAATAGAAATGGCAAGATGGGAATAGGTAAATAACAAAGTAATTATAAGTCAAAGATGTAGGATGAAGGCACATCTAGTACAATGTATAAATTTGAAGTGTGGTACATGGTGGAAATGTATAGGCTATTGGGTTGTAGCAGCTTGTACAATGACACAGGGCCATGGCTTATATCTCAGCTGACAACAGCCATTGCTTAGTATGATATACTGCATTAACAAACAATATTCTCAGCTCAGTGTAAAGGTGGACTACATAACCACATATGATACCTGATCAGCTAGATTGCCTGAAATGTTATGTTGGTAATTCCAATTCCTCTACAATTTTTTTTAGAGACCTGATTTACTGTGTATGTGCCCTCTTCGCATGTCCATCTGGATCCAAATTAACTTGGCTGCAAATGGAGGATGGAGAGAGTTAGCTTTCCCTTTAACATAATGTTTACTTACCCTTGTGTTATGCATCATGTTTTCCATAGCAAAACTGAGTTGCTTATTGTTTAGCGTTTCATCCTCATAGTCAAATTTGAATATATTTGTGTTTGCTGCAGATGGATTGATTGATTCGTGGGCTAAAATAATAAATGGGTAGATGACACTAGTATCACATCATTGTTGAACAATTGGAGATATATTTGTTTTTGAAAGAAAATACAAGCACCTATGAGAGCCTAGGTTTGGGCAGTCCAGTCCCCTAACATGCATTAAACTTAGCATTTTGCTTTATGTAGGAATTTCAGTTATGAAATCTATTATATCCCTGTAGCTAACTTTTTGGTGGACATTTGTATAGTAGTGCCCAAAACACCTATGATGATTTCATTCTAATGCAATGTAATGTGATGATTTTTTCCTCATGTTTATGCAGGACATCTGGTGTTACATACATTCCTTAATGCTAATGCAAGATGCTGCACGAGTTGAACAGGCAGGCTCAAAATATGAGCTAATCATTTATGCAAGGAGCAGGGGCGGGAGCTGGACAAGGAGGCAATTGATATGCTCTGAAAGCTAAAGATAAAGATACTATTAGTATCATTTGATATAGCAAGTGTCAATGTTCTATAATAATGCTTTTATTTTAATGAACATACTGCTGGGCTGATTTTAAGTTTAGAGCTGCTAATGATCTGTTAGCACAAGACTTGTAGTATATGTCTATGTATGTCTTCTAGTGGCTCATCTATATCCTGGACTTGTATATGTATGGCTCTGTGTACTATGATCGTCACTTTGACTTGCAATATCCATTTGATGTATGTATGGAATATTTAATATATTATTTCTATAGAATCAAGTGAATTTGCTCAATGTGATGCCTTCTCCATAAATAAAAGTGGATTTCTCAAACCATTCAAATTGACTTGATATCTATATTTGCTATATAGTTTTGTCAACGGTTTACTTGCTGACGAGGGCATGTTTCATAAAATGCTTAGAAATGGTTTCGCCAACATACCAACTGTCGAGAAAGGTCTTAACTATCGGTGTAGGTCTTAACTATCGGCAAAGGGTTAACTGTCGGCAAAGGTTTCAACTGTCGGCGTAGATAGACCGTTTGCCTACACATAAAGTGTTGGGGATTCTATTAACTGTCGGCAAAAGTTTCGCCGATGGCTTCTAGCGTGACTGTTTCTAAACTGTCGGCAAAACTTTTCGTGGGAGCTTATCTGTCGGCAAAGGTGTCCTTTGCCTACAATAGAAAGTGTTAGCAAAAGCATGTTGTGTTATAGTGTGAGACCATGTCATACTTTCTTCCTCCAAAACCACCTCTTGTTTACCTTGAAAGAACCCTTCTGCATCACCCATTATGGATTTCCTGTTTGAACACCTGAACATTTCCAAGGAGAAAATTTATAGCAAAAGTGGTATGGCGATGTAACTTGGTAAGGTACTTGGTCAACAACCTCAATACCAGCGCATGCCGAGCAGCGTCACATGTGGTAGTTGTTCCACAGAGAGCCCTCGGTTTCGTCGTGACACCATAAGCTTTTAACCAGGCAACTATTACCAACTTACATGCCCTAAAGGCGGTGGGGTCATAGACCACAGAGTAAGGGGAGTATTGCAAGGAAAAATTCAAACAACAAAGGTTCCCTTCACAACAAGGGACAAGGAATTCAAATCCAACGACGGATTTGTTTTAAGCAGATTCAAGTGTTCTGCTGGGACATCCACAATTAGTCGATATAGTGTCTAATGTTATCCAATCACGGCTAATCTGCTAGGATCCGAATGTCAACTTCTCTTGTAACCTGCTAACTATCTCCCTTGACAACTTTAAGCATGGCTAGCGAAACTAAAGTGGACGAACGCAACAAACACAGCGAAATAAACAAAATGCATATTCCGAATGGTCTTATATGGGTACAACGTACAGGCATTTAGGCTCCCATGCATGATACAACATTCACCTTCCCTACTGGTGGACGATCTCTACAACTATGGACGAACAGCACGACAAGAGTACAATACCGGAGGACAACAACAAAAAACACTCTGACTATGGGTACCGCATCCCAAGGCAACTACTCTACATCTTCTCGTGGCAATGGCTGACTGAGAGGAATCAAGGGTTCTGCTTCTGACACTTTTGAGGGTGGAGGTGCGGGTGGTGCTGCAACACCCGTTCTTCTTCTTTCTGGCGGGTGGATAGGGGTCCCTTCCAAGATCGGGGCATCCTACTTTTCAACAGCCAATGTCCTTCGCTCGGCCCTGGTGACAAGATAGGCCACCCATAGCTGATGGACATGTCGATCTTCAGCCTCCTTCCGAGCTTCCTCCATGGTAGCCTCTCAGCTCTCAGTAGCTACCATGCTGGCATGCGCTTCGGCGAGGTGCACCTAGAGCATCTAGTTGAAGACCTCAGCTTCCTCGGCACACCGAAGGCATGCCCCCAGTTCCAAGGCTTGACGGTCATATTGCTCATCCAGAGCGAGCATGTACATGGTCAAGTGCACCACGGTTGGACTATCCTCTTGCGCATCCCGCCCTTGCAAAGCCTCCATGCGAGCCCTCCATGCCCGCTGGTTCCTATTCAAAGGTGGAAAAAACCACATGGGGGTACAGGCAATGGGCTCCGAGGTACCGCAAGGCTTTATGAGCCACAACCTGGTAGGTGTCAACGAAGTGAAACCCGATTGCGGTCACACTCTAGGCTTCAGTGATGTCGAGGAACTCTTCACTCTTCCTGATGTAGATGGTAACCTCACACTACTCGGTGCCATGCTCCTCATACTCATGGCCCTCATACTCAGGATGATCTTTGAGTCCGAGCTTTTGTAGGGTGGCATGTAGGATTCTAGGAAAACCCTCAATGTTTAGGCAAAAGGTACTAACCCAGGCTCCTGCCATCTCTGGTGGTGGTTGCAAGGAAGGCTAAGTGAAAAGCTGGCTCAAAGGAAAAGCTAAGCGAGCTAAAGTGCGCCGAGTGGTGATACCAATTTCTAAGTTAGGCTCTACTTATAAAGGTAGAGAGCTCAGTGGTCCTAGCGCTGTTCACTAGGGTTCCCGCACGAGATCACTACGACGGATCGACCAAACTCCATGTGTTCTAGGTGAGCGACGTATGAGGCCATTACTAACTAGTACGACTACAGGGCAAGGGTCCGACAAGAGCATAGAAAAGGGGTACAGAGAGACATGGGTCATGACTGGCGTGAACCATGGGTGAACGCAAAATACGAAGCCATAGTGCAGACCTAACTTTGAAAAAGGAACGAGACAGTCGTGCACAATCCAATATCAACCCAACACGCGTGACACCTATGGAGGGCGTATCTGTAAGTAATATTGCACTAAAATGCACAAACAAGATATGCATGAATGCATGTCCTATATGTCCTTCCACTGTTGCCAACATATAGGGCAACCATTCTCAGATTTTCGGCACATCGTTCTCTCCCGGTAACTAGTCGATACTATCGGACTATGCTCGAGTCAGTGTACCTACAGAAACTTGATTAATCCTATCTAAGTCAGTAGAGTGCCATCTATCCTGGATACATAACCATAGTAATAGGGCTACTTATATAACTGTGCATGCAAACGTTCTAACTTTTTGCATAAACACGTTGTCAAATTTTAGCTTAGAAAAGAATTTGGAAGCTTTATTTCCCCATTTATGCTCTGATACCACCTGTGGCAGAACCGCCTAATCTAATGCCTCACAGTAGTGTTTGTCTTCCATTAGATACTAAGCACTCAAGGGAGAACACTAAATTACTCGGTTCCGTTGGCACACCCTAGGGGAGAACCCGAAAATCCATATTTTTGCCATCATGATCACAATGAGAGAATAAAGCTTACATCATTCTGAACCATTTCTTATATCACTTTTAACACAATATCAGAGTATAATATTTATTAATATAATAGCGGAATGAAATCATATTATCAGAGTTATGAACAATTTAAAATTAACAGCGGAATATAAACAAGTGATCAGAATTACAGCGGAAATAAACATATATTCCTAGCATGATGAAGTATTGATATATACACTACGACAACAGATTATGAAACTTTCATTTATAAAAGCATTTGGTGAGGGTTATAAATAGCAACTACGATCGCAGCGTAAAGGAAACCCTCTCTGAGCCCACCAAGAGGAATCCACACACAAAGGTCAGCTTTGGCATCCACCTGTAACCTGCAACAAGGGGAATAAAACCCTGGGTACTCAATTGTACTCAGCAAGACTTACCCGACAGGAGGAAAGAAAAGACTCTAAAGATATGTAAGGCTAGCTGGTTTGTGGGTTTATTGCATTTGCAGGAAGCATTACTAAGCGTGAGTCCTTATATTCGATTGTTATTAATAGCCGCATTGGTTCATTAACTAATCATTCTATGTAAGCACCTGTGCTACTTTCAAGCAGGTGGTAAGCAATCAGATTTCATTTATCCATCTTTCATCTTTCAGTTCTTACTACGATGCTAAACCGTAGACAAGCCATACTAGATCGCCTGGTGATTCGTGAATCAATGCCCCCAGCTGGGTACCCCGAAAACACATGCCCCACTTGTACCCCAGGCACAAGCAGGACCAACCCATCACTCTCCTGTCCCGGGTGTCTAGGTCCCCATCCAAACTAGGACTCCAAGCCCTCACCCCTAAGTCCTGGACTCAGTGTGGTGCAAGGACCTCCTCCACCAAAATAAAACCCTAACAGTCGGTCCAGAAAGAGCTGGATCTACGACAAGAGAGCAACAAGCCTTCCAAGCGCCCATACACAAGTATGTGCTTGGGATAATAAGTCTGTGACCTGCCTAGAGTCTCATGCAATGAATGGTCCTTAACCGACCAGACAGGGAAAAACAGTATAACCAAGCTATGCCCTGTGTCCACGGCGACATAACCTCTTACACTCACCAATACCCAAACCACATCCCTACCCGGTCACCATTTTTCTTTTCCACCATTTATATTTTCAGAGTGATAATATTACAGTAATATATTTCTTATCTCTCGTGAACGACAGGCAATCACTCGACTTCTACCGGGGTCCTGTAGCATAGCAATCTATATGATCCTATCATACTAGTAAGACTCATAGGATAAAGATATATATATGCAAGTGGGTTTCATTCAACTCCTTGAAACTTAATGCACAAATATAATTTAAACTGCAGAAAAGTAGGGGTTATGCATCGGGGCTTGCCTAGGTAAGATATATTAAAAAGTTAGTATTTGCATCTTCAGATCATCCACCATCAACTAAATAGGAAGCCCATTGCATCATCTTCGAATTCCCAATCATCCTTCAATCGATCTGTTGATCCATCGTCATACCTATATGATATGCATGCGATGCAATACAAAGATGTAATTAATCAACTGCAATCGTGACTCATAAAATACGACGTACGCCTCTCGAGTTAAGGAGCTAGTTCTAACGACGATCATACTTAGGCTATGGCCCCGTTCGCTGGTCTGAACTTTGGCTGAAACAGGCTGAAAACACTGTTCCGGCTGAATTGTTGTGAGAGAAAAACACTGTTCCGGCTGAAAAAACAAGCCGAACAAGCCAAATTTAAGACAAGCGAACGAGGCTTATATGTACATGTTGTCGAACAAGGCGTTACTTCCCAACAATAATTTTAGTTATATAAACCAAGGTGTTTCTTTATTTTTATTCTATCAATTTAATCATTATTCGAATAGGACACCATTATCTATTTAGCAACTAATCATTCTGGAGCTACTAAATTTACAATGGGTACCTAATATTGCTAGGAACCTACTGTACAAAATTCGGATTCAACACTATCACCGGTTTATCGCCACAATTCCTATAAGTTTATATTTTTACAATATTAAGTACCCTAATTTAATTATATAGTTTCCAAGAACATTATCCAACTATATGAACAAATTATACTAGCAGGTAGATCGTAATTTTAGGAGACTAACAAAACTGATTTCACCATTTTTGAATATTTACAGAATTTTATCTCGATTTTACAAGTTAGCTAGAAACATATATTAGCAAAACATTTAGAAAATGGAAAGCCAGCGGCCACGCCCTATCATCCCAGCAGCCTGGAACGGCCGATCCACGTGGACACGGCAGCGCTTGCAGCGGCATGGACGGCCTAGGAGGGCGCGGCCAGCAGCCTAGGCACGGCAAAGACGGCCAGCCCAGCGCGTGGCAACGACAGGCGAAGGCCCAAGCGGCGCGGCGGGGTGCATGGCCTAGCAAACCAGCCCAACGTGGCCTGCCCAGGCGGGCGAGGCGCGAGCGGCCCAGGGCGGGCGCGCGGCCAGTGGCCTGGTGGCTCCCACATCCCGTGCGGAAAGGATACGCGCGCAGCAAGCTGATCCAATGAGCGGCCCACGACGCGGAGCCCGTGTGAGCACCAGTGATTTAGCAAAAAGGCCCCTATACTACACGATTATTACACAAAGACTCCGCGCACTATTACAACAGAGATATACATCGCACCGACCACCCCGAGAAACATCATCTTCATGAAACGAAGCCCCCGTCGTGCCTGGGCACAGCGGTGCAGCTCCGGCCAGCACAGCGCACCTACGTCGGGCCGTGGAGCGGGGCACCAGCTACCCGAGCAGGCCGACGAGCGCCGTGGGGCCACGACGCGTCCCAAGGTGTTGATTAGGCATCGAACGGTGACTTTTAGAGCTTTGACCACACCAGCAGACTACACGCTAGGGCGGCGCAACTGTTCTGGTATCCTGCGTCCTCGGAGACGGAAACAAAAGGATGTGAGAGGAGTAGGACCTTACCTCGGACATGGCTACGGTATCAGTTAGAGCGGAAACGGCTCGTGCTAGGCTGGCAACGTGCACGGTGAAGGGCAGCGGTGCTCCGAGCGTGGCATGGCCATGTCAGCTCATCGCCGGCGAAGATCCTAACCAAGCCAAGACAAGCATTAGATAAAGTAGGTTAAGGCGAGTCAGAAATCATCTTCGATCGAACTGCTACCGCAGCTTTGGGCCCTACCCCCAAACCTGCTCTGCAATAGCGACGGACAGACCAGTGCCGACGGCGATGCTACGCGCGCTCACTCTAGTGAACGATTTCCACCACGATTGACTGAAGTGGCAAGCTAAAGACCTCGGGCACCAATGCGCGCAAGGAATTGGAGGGAAGCGCTCCGTGCATGATGGATTTTTGAAGGGAAAGAGAGGCGGCCATGGCGACTGGCGACGACAAGATGACCTAAAAGGCATAGCAGAGCGGGTCAGCGAGCAACTGGTCGAGTGATCATGGCATGGAGGTAGGACACCCGTGGCACAACGTGGCCGACAAGGCATGTTAGCTAGCACGGATGGCACCAAAAGCTATGAAAGTGTGCGGTCAATGGCAATAGCGCCGCTGCAGGCAACGTGACGACGTCGCGAATAGGGCGAGGTAGGCGGTTCGTGAAGCATGGATGAGCTCTATAGCGGCCAAGGTGACAAGCGGGCTAGGACACAGACCTATGCCAAAGTGAGAGCAGCGCCACGTCTGACCAGCTCATGAATAGTAGAGAGCGAATGCGACCCTGTTGGACCTAGCATGCAGTCGACGTCCACATGCTAGCCAGTGGGGCAAGGCATGGCAGACGGGCAATCAAGCGAGTGGGGAAAGCAGCGCGGCAACGTGGCTCGACTCGGCCAGGCGCTCAGCCAATGGCCAAATCACAGCATGGCCAGACACGGCCAGAGCATGCTGAGACACGTGGTGACCACGACCGAAGGCCAAATGACCGAAACCAGTGTCATGCACGCTTTTTAAAGCGATGCCAAGGCCACCAAACAGCGAGGTTAGGGTTCGGCCATCTTCACTAATCCAAGGTCCATGCCACCAACTAGCTAGGGAAACACTCGGTGAGACCAAAGAGCGATTAGGGCAAAAGATACGAGAAGGCCAAGATGGGTTCATCGCACAGTGCGCCAGCTCACGAACAGAGCACCGAACGTAGTTCTCCATGCGTTCTAAAGAGTTTCGAGCAATCTTGGGATAACCTTGCTACGTTAGATCATTCTACGAACCTCACCATGCCAAGGTACTTGCCAGGATGCTGCTAGCGATACAAGAATATCAAGTTAGTGTTTAAGAAATCTAGCTAGAATTTAAACACTAACACGTCATTGTCTATCATTTCTGACTTAGAAAATTATAACTTTTTGGTTTTGGACTAACATCCAAGAGCTACTCCACTAGTCAGTTCAATATAACTCACCACGAGTGATACTTTTAAATATAAGTCAAATTTCAAAATCCAAGAAAATCGTTTTTCCGAAATTTTCTGAGGCCTAAAACGCGGCGCTAAATAGGATCGTAACACTGGGGTGTTACAGTATTATCTAGAAGAGCAACAGTCCTATTGGTGAAAGGTCCTAATATGGCTAGGAGGGGGGTGAATAGCCTTTTTAAAAATCTACAAATCAACTAGAGCACTTTAATTAGTATGACAAATAGCAAAATGCAAACTTGCTCGAGCTCTACAAGGGTTGTAAGCCACCTATCCAACAATTCTAGTTGCAATGATTACTAGGCACACAACTTGCAATGTTACTACTCACTAAGAGCTCTCAATCTTGCTACTCTAAAGAGCTCCACTAGATGAACTTAAAATAACAAAGCAAGCTCTCAATTCTAATTACACTAAAGAGCTTGCCATAACTAGTTTACAAGAATATAAATGATTGAGTATGGTGATTATACTGCCGTGTAGAGGAGTGAACCAATCATAAGGTGAATATTAAATCAATCACCAGGAGAATACCAAATAGCAAGAGACAACCAATTTTCTTCCGAGGTTCACGTGCTTGTCAACACGCTACATCCCCGTTGTGTTGACCAACACTTGGTGGTTCGGTGGCTAAGAGGTGTTGCACAAACCTCATCCACACAATTTGGACACCGCAAGAACCTACCCACAAGTGAGGTAACTCAATGACACGAGCAATCTGCTAGAGTTACCTTTTGACGCTCCACCAGGGAAGGTACAAATCCCCTCACAATCACTAGAGATGGCCACGAACAATCACCGACTTATGCCAATCCTCCTCTGCTGCACCAAGCCATCTAGGTGGTGGCTACCACCAAGAGCAATAAGTGACTCCCATAGTGAAACACGAATGCCAAGTGCCTCTAGATGCAATCACTCAAACAATGCACTTGGATTCTCTCCCAATGTCACAATGATGATGAAACAATGATGGAGATGAGTGGGAGGGCTTTGGCTAAGCTCACAAGGTTGCTATGTCAATGCAAATGGCCAAGAGAATGAGCTTGAGCCAGACATAGGGCTTAAATAGAAGCCCCCACAAAATAGAGCCGTTGTACCCCTTCACACGGCACAACACGGGGTGATCGGACGCTCCGGTCAGTTCGACCAGACGTAGGACCCCAGCGTCAGGTCGCCCAATGCTTGCCATGTGTCATCGGCTTCAAACGCCAATCGCCCGATCTCAATAGTCAAGTGATGACCAGACATGTTAGTTAGAAAGTGACCAGACATAGGACCCCAGCGTCTGATCATTTCCAGTAAGGTTCCAAACACAAAATTTCACGACCGGACGCGTCCGGTCCTGCTTGACCGAACTCACCCGATGTCCGGTCACTCAATGTTTCCTCTGTGCACCTCACGTCAGCGTATGTCAGCACTGACCGGATGCACCTTGCCAGCATCCGGTCAGTTTACACACCAGTGTCCAGTCACAAGACCAAGACCGTGTGCTTACTGTTGTCACTGACCGGACTTTGAATCTAGTGTCTGGTCACTGAACCACCAGCGTTCGGTCACTCCGTGAACCCTTGTCTTTTCTGTATAGGGCACCGGTGGCACCATCGGACTATCCACACTCTACGGGTGGACACTCTGCCGGTGAAGTTTCTAACCCTTGCTCAAATGTGCTAACCACCAAGTGTATCACCTTGTGCACATGTGTTAGCATATTTCACAAAATACTTTCAAGGGTGTTAGTACTCCACTAGATCCTAGATGCATATGCAATGAGTTAGAGCATCTAGTTGCACTTTGATAACCGCATTTCAATACGAGTTTCACCCCTCTTAATAGTATGGCTATCTAACCTAAATGTGATCACACTCGCTAAGTGTCTTGATCACCGAAACAAAATGGCTTCTATTATTTATACCTTTGCCTTGAGCCTTTTATTTTTCTCTTTCTTCTTTTTAAGTTCAAGCATTTGATCATCACCATGCCATCACCATCGTCATGATCTTCACCATTGCTTCATCACTTGGAGTAATGCTACCTATCTCATAATCACTTTGATAAACTAGGTTAGCACTTAGGGTTTCATCAATTAACCAAAACCAAACTAGAGCTTTCAGTTGGCCCCCTCGATCTCCGGTACGTAGCATATCATATACTACGGTCTTTGTGACAATGAGACAACGACTAAGATGCATTGCCACATACAATCCAAGGGACGATGTAAGCAAAATGAGGTCATACAATGCAACATCCATTATGTAAGCAAATAAAACGAGGTCATGCAATGCAAGCATCAACCCAAGGTGATGATGATCAAACAAAGCATTCGACGACATGGTTTTTTTAGCACCAATAAATTATTACATCGACCTAAGACATAGATTAATCACTAGTGCTACTAATTACTGCCAGTGCTACTGCATGCGTCGTCCTCCTACTGCCGGTGCTCCTCTTCGCACTTCTTTCGTCGCTCAGCCCTACGCCGGTGCCGTTCCACGTCCATCGTGAGACGCCGCTCGGTCTCCTCCTCCTGGTGGCGGCGCTCCTCCTCCTCCTCATAGCGGTGCTCCTCATGGTGGCGCTCCTCCCCCTCCTCGCGGCAATGCTCCTCCTCCTTGGAGATCTCGACGACGCGCTTCAGGATGCAGTCGTCGGTCTCCTTCTGTGTGATGGCACGGAGGTGCCAATCCTTCTCCTCCTTCTGAGCCATCTCCAACGAGTTGAAGATGACCTCCTCCACTAGAAGAGGTTCTGGTTCCTCCTTTGGTGCGGTCTCACAGTCTGGATCATCCTCGAGGTTCACCTCGAGGTCCGATTCGGACGACGGCGTCGGTGGAGGCATTGGAGTGACGTGAGGACGACGGGTTCAGCATCGCCCATGTTGTCTTCAAGCAGCGAAGCATTATGGCGGTGGGTCGAGGGCTAGGGCGAGGTGTGCGTGGGAAGGGTGCTTCGCTTTCTTGACGCGTGGTGGTGCAATGGTGGCCGACTGTACATGGGGGCCTAGCTTATATATAGGTGTGTCGATGGGTGGAACTGATCACGGTGCAATAACTCGCACCCCTCGGAAGACAGAGCGTGCCTATGTAGGGAACCGGCGCGAGTAGCGATGAACTCCTGGGTAAATGCGGCGTCTCTTCGTGGGGAACTAAAGGGCCACAACTAGTCCAAGGACTAGGTAAAACAGTGGCTCTTCATGGGAACCGCACGACTAGCATGGTCGGGGAGTTGAAGGGCCTACGTGCAAAGCAAGGACAAATAATCACTCAAAGGAATAAATTCCTTCAAACTTTCCGAAATCAGGTGATAGCTCAATGGTTTGTCCGCTGCTCTAGAACTTGTAGGCTTCGGTTCGATTCAGGGATGCAACACATTTATAAGTTGTGGCCCGAGATTATAAAATTAAAATTAAGTTTGACCTTTAGACCACTTAATAAATTATAAAATTAAACCAAAAAAATTGGGCCACCTAGGATTCGAACACGGGTATCAGAGGCTAAGTTGCAGGGTCTTAACCGTTGAGCCAGTAGGAGGTATTCAAAAGAAGTGGAAAAGATAAGTTACTTATGTTGTAACCGCTACACGGAAATCACTGCCAGTTTAAAGAATGGCCCGGTAGTGATGTACCACCATCACTATCGGTTCCTACTTACAACCGGCAGTGATGTACCACCATCACTGTCGATTTCTAATTAGAACCGGCAGTGATGAGGTCTGGTATAAAAGACCACCGTGGGTTGAAATTATCCAAATTTCAACCCCACGCCAATCGTTCCCCATGCTCCTCTTCTTCGACGCCGACGCCCGTGCACCGCCCCACGCTGGAGCACCCGTCCACCACCCCCTATGCCACCGTTCCCAGCCCCACACTCCTATTCTTCAATGCCGAGGCCTATGCACCGCCCCACACCGAAGCAACCGTCCACCACCCCCCGCGTCGCCGTTCCCAGCCCTGCGCTCCTCTTCTTCGACGCCAACACCTATGCACTGCCCCACGCTAGAGCACTCCCCACGCTGTCCACTGCCCGATGTTGGAGCACCACCGAGGCCTTCAAGAGCATGCACGGACAGCTACTTTCCCACCCGCATGGTGAGTGCATGGCTCACTGCCCGCTAAGTGTTAGATGAAATGCCCCACGGTTGTTGTCTTCCCAATAGCAGTCGATTCCTATTCGATTGAGTTACATGTTGTTACTCCTTGGTTTAGCTATCCTTATATGTACAAGCTGTTACATAAACCAGTTAGTTTTTCCCTGAAGAGATTATGCTACGTATTGATTTGTTGAGGACCTAGTAATCATAGCCCTAAACTGTTTAAGAACCATTGGTGTTATTTGCATATTGTCGCAACAAGTTATTCCCTCGAGTCACAGCTAAGTGACCTTTTGCGCTGTGTGTAGTCTAAGTATTTAAACATTGATCATCAACACCTCTTGACAAAGTTAGATTGAATATGTGACAATGATATGAGCATATCTGTCTCGAATAGTAGTTGCATAATATTATGATATCTTTGTACTTTGTAATTATTGCAAGCAATGGAAAACTAGCAGTCAAAGGTACACATTAATGACTGTGGACGTCTTATTTGTGATAGTAGGGAGTGTTCTGTTTGTGTAAGAGTTAGATAAGAATTTCTGCTCTTGCTTAAATAGATTTAGTTTGGAATGTCAAGGATAAAGAACATTAAATAGATTTAGTTTGGCCATATAACTTGAATAATAACTCTTGTTCAATGAGTTACCATTACCACTTACCACATGCCTAATTTACTTAAATGTATAGGCAACCATGGCATGGTATGTAGTCATGTTGGTCACATGCCTATGATTTATCGAACCTGGGAAGATTGCTATGCTCAAGTCAATCGCTACCTAGGTAATTTGCATAGAAAATACAACATAGAAGCTGAAGCTTTGAGGGCCTACTATAGTCATCTGGCCTACCTTACAAACCATGGGCAACCGGCCTACTATGGTCCAATGAATGCAAACCATGGCCATCCGCTGGCACTGAAGATCGAAGAGAAGCCACCCGCCGGAGATGTGAAGATTAGGATAATTGCTCCTTGGTCTTGAAAAGATGTCATGCTTTTATTTATGGCTATGGTCATCGCTTTTCTTATTTGGAAGTTGATGTAGGCTTAGTTTCGTAGAATAGTAGGTGGACTTTGTTGTATATGGTCAATCAAACAATGAATTTGTTCTAGGTGAACATATGCTATTATTTAACTTTGTTGTATGTGGACTTATTATTAGACTTTGCATTAAATATATTATATATATATATATGAACATATGCTATTAGTAGTTGTCCATGGCCAAAACTAACCACGATCGTGTCACAGCCATGACTCATCGTCGCCTGTTACCCCATTGCCGAAGAACTGATCGGCACCAAGAAGCGGCTGATATCGCTGGAATGGGAGAGTCGCGTGATCCGACAAACGGTGATAGTGTCAATCAGGTCGGTGAGAATGAGCAACCATGGACCACGTCCAGCCTGCTCGATCTGGGTCAAAATGACCAAGATGGCCTGGTAACTTTGGTATCATGTCACTATGTATCCACACACGCTAATCAATTGAGAGGATCATAGCTTACTTGGTGTCTCTAGCAGGAGCCTCCGCCGACCGAGGAGCCAGAGGGTTCGGGTAGCAGGAAGGCCAGATCCAAGCGAGGCGTGTCAAAGATTCCTATTGGTAGGAATGCACACTGGCACATTACTAAGTCCGATGAATTCGGGGATCCACTCTCACCGCCTATAGCTTTGACCAAATATAAGACTATCCTCGGGTTACTTGTTAGGGACTTCATCCCGATTAAGTACAAGAAGTGGATTGGGAAAGATGATGACCGGTGGAGGGTTCCTGAAAGCGAGAAGGATTATATATGGGATGTCAAGATCCCAGAGTATTTCACTTTCCCAGCCGAGTATCATAGGGAGTTAGTCAAGAAAAAAGCAAAAGAAATCATGGGGACATGCTTCAAGAATTTCAAGGGGACATTGTACAAGAATTTTGTCCTCCAAAATAAAGAGCCAGATTTCGATGGTGGACAGTTTAGCAAGCAGAAGGACTTCTAGCAGAATTTTAAGGAATACAGGTTATTCGAGGAGTACTTAGAACTGAGCAGGAAGAATAAGAAGAATTCACAAAAAGCGATGAATCCTCATCATCTCGGCTCTCATGGCTACACCAAAAAGATATCAGAATTTGAAGCATAACTTCAAAAGATGGATCGCCTTGCTGAGGAAGGCGTTTAGGTTGAGACCACTAATTAGGAGCCTAGATCGGTATTATACTATATGGGGAGAAATGTACGGCACGCCGAGGACGGGAGCTTTAGCTCCTCAAATCAACCCATGAGCGAACTCATCTAGAGGATCTCCTAGGTAACTGAGGAGGTGAGGCAAGGGACTTGCACTTCTAATAGGGAGAAAGATGTGCTCACCCAAGCACTAAAAACTAAGGAGCACCCTGGTCGCACTAGAGGAACCGGTGTTGTTCCTTGGAAACTAGCGTTCCCCCAAGAATTTAACACTTACCGGAGCCGCTCGAGGGGTAGAGCGGAACATGAGGTAGAGTATTTGAGGAGACTAAAAGAGATGGAAGATAGAATGGAAGCACGGATTGAGGCGACCGTTGAAGCACGAGTCGAGCAAATTTTGCTATCAAGGGGTCAGTAGTACCACAAAACCCTACTCCTAGTGCCTTTAGCCCATAGTTTAGGGGTCGCAGCAGCTGCGGATCGACCCCGCTCGACGAAGAAGAGGCGAATGTGCCTCATCCGGTAGATGACATCACTGAACCCATCAATGTCAGGTTGTACATCCGTTAGGAATGGACAAAGGACAAGGTGGCGCTCGGCCAGGCCTAGCCTATGGGAGACGAGACAATTAATGGCCGCTCAATTCCACTAGGGTACGCTCGTGTCACCATTGACAGAATACTTAATAAGAAGTATAACAAAATACCCATTGAGTATCCCATAGCGGAAGACAGGCTAAAACTTGGTCAAAACAAGGGCTCTCAAGTCACCTGGCGCAAGCGCTTCATTAAGCTTGACCATCAATTGTCCTCTGATGATGAGGACGACTATGAGTCTTTGCCCACCCGCGATGATCACTCACCATCTCCCAACAGAGATCACTCCCCTTCTTATCCGGAGCTATCAGCCCTGAGAAGATAGAGGTCTCCTTCTATTCCTCCTCGTCTGACTCCATCTTCATCAGCCCTAAGAAAAGAGACTCCTCCTCCTCCTCCTCCATCTTCATCAGCGTCGGGAAAATAGAATTCTCGTCGTCTTCTCCTCCTCCACCTCAGCCCAAAACAAGATCAAGGACATCCTCGCAGTCGCAGAAAAACTCATTGGATTCGATCGCTAATGCTCCCAAAGTGGACCAACACAAAAGAAAAAAGGTCGTTCAGTGGCAGCATTACCACCTTGATGAAAGACAAATTTACGGCACATATCTCGAAGGAAGATTATGTTAGTTTCTTCAATCTATGTGTCGTACTGCCTCCATTTTTGTTGAAGTCCGAATTCGAAAGGCAAACACAGAATAAATACACCACAATAAGAGATGAAGAAATACACAATAAAGATTTAAGCAACATTATGAAGTTAGTCGAAGACAACCCTAATTTAACCATGGAAGAGGCCACGAACATCTATTATGATGTACAAGGGACGGGAACACCGGCAATAAAGTATGAAAGGGGCAATCTTTTGGTTCCCGATCATGAGTATAAAAATCTGACAACATATATACGCCAGTTACATGAATATTACATGGCTCAAGCAACAGAGACGGATGACTTTGGTTTTGAGGTTATTATCCGTTCGCCACATGTTTTCCAATATCTTGAAGAAGAGAAGTTCGATGTCGAGTGGGAGTGCTTGTTCCAGCTATACCAGAAACGCTCTCTCGATGTTCAAATATTGACGTTGTGGACTATGTAAGTACCCTACATGCACGATATTACAATTAACTACTCTCTCGAGACACAAATTGTTAACTTTTGAGCACTTCCCATGATTTTATGTTTGTGTATAGCAAAATTTTGCATTCTAAAAAGCAAATGGGATTACATAGGCTTCTTGGACCCCATGCAAATCAGTGAGAGGACATGTTTAGGCCTCTATGGATGTGACGTGGAAGACCTGAAACAGAGATTGATTGCTGTTTTCGACGAATTCATGATGAAGAAGAAAACCCACATACTTCTAGCCTACAACTGCGAGTATGTGTTCTCGGCTTTTAATTTTATGCTTCTTTTTTCGTTAAGATTATTCGATAATTAGGATTCTGTGATTGCAGCAACCATTTCGTCTTTATTTGTGTTAATCTTGCCAAAAATCTGCTCGAGGTGTGGGACTCGAAGAAAAAACCATTTCATCATCTGTATGCACTGGTGGCAGTGCTGAATTAGTAAGCGATCCTAATAACTATTATTTTCTAATCACACATACCGCTTTCTAATGTTTCTCCTTTTAATGTTTCTCAGTGTCTGAAGAAGACATATCGGTGGGACGCCGGTCATATTCAAGGTTGTCGAAATAGAGGGGAAGTACCTATCATAGCCGGCGGGAAACAATGAATACGGGTTTTATGTAATGTGGGCAATGCTTCGCTATATCTACGGGAAATCGGAAGAAACCGATAAGTTGGTGTGTATAATCTCCATTTCATTTATGTCTGTTAATAATTCAACAAAATGATTTACTATTCCTCTTTGGATATCATCTTTTTTGAACGACGGCGCAAGAAATTTAAGCATGAAAGGCTGCTAGACATGAAGATCGTCGCACTACGATTGGAGCTGGCAAAATTCATCTTAGTCGAGGTATTGGAAAAAGATGAAGTATTTTTCATTGCACAATCCGTGAAGTACAAGAACCAGTATAGCCCAGAGCGGCTCGTCAGATTATTGTAGGAAGTCAGAGAAGCATGTGTGAAGTCCAAGAACATTTCTTTTTTATTTTGAGGGATCGAGATGTGCATAAGAGCATTTGAATTGTAATCGTAACATTTGTAATGTTTAATATTGATGTACCTATCGTCTACGTAGCGTATATAAAGCGAAACCCGATTCTACGAAAAAATATAAATTAAAATAAATTATAAAAAAAATAAAATACGAACGGGCCATCACCGCCGGTTAGCAACAAACCGGCAGTGTTGTCGTAACCATCACTGCCGGTTAGAAGCAAACCGACAATGTTGTCTTGCTCAATACTGTCGACTTGAACCATGAACCGACACTGATAGTTACAAGAACACTGCCGGTTTAATCCATGAACCGATACTGATATTTACTACAACACTGCCGGTTTGATCCATGAACCGACAGTGTAGGTTTGCTCAACATTGCTAGCTTGAACTAAGAACCGACACTCTTAAAGCAACCATCACTGTCAGTTGGCACTACAAATCGGTAGTGTTGTTCAATTGGACACTGCCGGGCGGAGCCAGAAACCAACACTGTTTCCTGTAGATCAGTGTCGGTTTTTAAGGACCGACAGTGATGTCAACCCTGCATCACTGTCGGTATGCCACTGTCGGTTCAAAATTCAGCAGTGAAGTGGATTTTTGAACCGGCAGTGATGTCTAGATCTGGGGTAGTAATAGGTGATAAAGATTATGAAATAAACTTTATATTTTCTAGATAATTAGATTTAAATTTTTTTAATATGTTCATCTAACCATAAGCCACACGTGTGTCGCTATAGAGGTGGACAAAAATTCATGACTCCGTGCAACCCGCGGGCATATATGTAGTTTAAACAAAAAAAAAACCTCCGTTGCTGCTGTGAAGGGCGGAAGGATTACGTCATGTGAATAGTCTAGTGTTTTACTACTTGGACGTTCCATCCAATCGAAATATATTTTGAAACGTGGAAAGGAAAAAATAGTGAGTACTCAATAGGGGTGATAATTTAGATGCGATTGTTTTATATTTTTTTTTCATAATAATAGCTAAGGCGGTTCTCTTTTTCAAAAAAAAAAGAATAGATCGACTAGTTCTTGAAAAGACGGGAATCTGGCTATTATTGATAATAACGATTAGAGTCTATCTACCAAATTAAAGGTTGGACATGTTTTATTGTGGTAAGAATTCAATAAATTTATACTCACTACCTTACAAATTGTAAATTATTTTGGCTTTTCTAGATATATAATTTTAAATATATATATCTAGATACAGTGTATACTAGATACATAAAAAAACTATATATTAATTGTTAGCGCAAAGATTGGTCACACACCGGCTTGGGTTAGATAACCCGTGTTGCCACGGACCGAAGAACGCCGTGGATATCCAACACTCTTTTGTGGTGAAGAACTACAAGATTTACGAGCAAACCAACAAAGAATATTCAACCGTGCTTACGTGACGAAGAATGTTAGTTTCCGGGCAAACTAGTAAAGCAATCGTCAAAGCTCTCACCCGAGAGGGATTCCGTCGGGGCAAGGACATCGCTGGGTTGCCCTAGTCTACCAGCAAGCCTAGGACGCCATTCTTGATCATCAGATCAAGCGATGAATAGCAACAAGGGGCTGGAAAAGAGATTAGGGCAAAGAAGATAGAAGTAGATTGGTTTTTTATCGTTGTGTGTGTTGGACACCTCAATTGGTCATGCCCCTTATATTATAAGGTGGGGCGGTCTTATCACTTAAGGAGTTGAAAACTCTTGAAAAACGTGTCACATTCAACCTAGATTCGATCAAGCCGCTTTTTCTTGGGAAACCAACCTTGCTGGTTCCAAAACAGGCCTAGCTGGTTTTTTCAGCAGTTGCAGAGGAGAAAAATCTTTCAAAAATTGTAATTAATTCATCCAGACTTCAACATATATGTTTTTTTATCAGCTCGACGAGAGGAATGCAATGATGCAATCCATTTTGCATTTGAGAAAGTTGAAAAACCGTCCGGGAAACGACCAGACTTGTTTCGGCTAGGTTGCTCCCGAAAAGTTGTTTTCTTCGTATGAGCTCCAAATAAGATAATCAAATATGTTCTCTGACCATCTCAACAATAGAAATATGATGGCAGAGTCCATTATGCACTTTGGACAATTTTAACTATCAACATATATATTAAAAAATCAAAGCGGTTTAGATGTAAAATTTATAATTTACAATAAAAGAAGTAATATATTTGTTATCATTTTTTCTCAAATATTTGGCATCATGATTAATATAATATTTTTGAGTGTCGACAAGCCGAAGGCAGGTGCAATTAATCAAAAGAAAGCATGGTCACGCGAGCTGAGTACTCCCTCGGTCCTATAAAAAAGTGTCATTCTCATCTCTCACGAATTCAAGTATTAATATTTATGACACAAAATTAATATCATTAGCTAGATCATTGAATAAATTTTAATAATAAACTTATTTGGAGATATAAATGTTGCTCATATTTTCAACGACCTAGTTAAATTTAGAAAAGTTTGACCAGCATGAATCATATAACGCCACTTTTATGGGACGAAGAAAACATTCTTCATCACCTATGTACAAAATGGAATTAAGCGAAATAGACAGGAGCATCAACCTTCTGTTCATCTTTCACTTTTCAGATTAAATGTGCATTATTATTACCGCTAATTAACAAGCCACATTTTGTGTTAATGGAGAGATCACAAACAAACAAATTAACCGAAACTATTAAAATATTTGCACGGACCACTTTAGTAGTTAAGATAAAAAGATTAAAATGTCAACTGTAGGCCTGATCGAGTACATAATGCATTTAGTTTGGCGACGACATGTACTAAAGCCTGAAATATTAACCTAAATCGACGGACGATGCACATAGTTGTTGGTCGTAGTCGCAAACACTGATGCACATAGTTAGGGATGAAAACGGATCGGATACGGATGGATATCAGCGATATTATATTTGTTTTCATATTTCTGTTCGGATTCGGATTCAAATACGGATAGTGTCAACTATGTCGGATAGGATACGATTGGATATCGACATCATAAATATGCGATTTGAGTATTCGAATACGGATACGGTATCGGATGTTGGATATCCGGATTCGGATACGGACAGATCTCAACCCCTCTAAACGGATTCGGTTTCGAATACGGTCAGAAAATATCCGTACCATTTTCATCCCAGCACATAGTTGTTGGTCGTAGTCGCAAACGCTGAGTGCAGTATAAAGTACGATTGCATAGTTGTTGGTCGTAGTCGCAGACGCTGAGTGCAGTATAGAGTACCTATGCGAGCAGATTTTCAAGGTGCACATTTTAGTAAATAAAGCGCCTTTGTGTTACAAATTACAACGTACTTGCTGGTACATGAGAGCAAGACCCCGAAAACTCAACGGGAAGAACAGATAGACTTAATTTCATGCAAGTACTGGTGTTGAAAGTTAGTACATTACCTGCATACGGTTCTTTCAAAAGAAATGACTTGCGTTGCTGTTGCGAAGGCCGGAAGGATTACATCATGTGAATAGTCTATTGGTTTACTACATTAACATTCCACCCAATAGAAATATATCTTGAAACGTGGAAAGAAAAAAGAAAGTGAGTACTTTAAAAGGTTATTTTAAATAGTGAGTATACAGTAGGGTGTGATGCAAATTGAGAGTATGTTTTATTTTTTTCATAATGGCTAAGGCAGATAGTCTTTTTTTCCAAAAAAAAAAGAATAGAATGGATCGACTGGCTCTTGAAAAAAAAAAGAATAGCAAGATCGATTGACTATTATTCCATATTCGAAATTTTTTTAATTTTTTCGCTCTTTTATAGTATGGATAGATAGATATAGAATAGAATAGATTAAAATAGATAGATTTATAGTATAGATAGATAGTTTTTTAATATATATATATATATATATATATATATATATATATATATATATATATATATATATATTGGCGTGTAACCAAAATATATATTAAAAAATAAAAAACCAAAACGGCTTACAGTTTGTAATTTATAATGGAGAAAGTAATATATTTGCCATCATGGTTAATATAATAATACTTTTGAGTGTCGACAAGTCGAAGGCAGGAGCAACTAATCAAAACAAGGCATGCATGATCACGCGATCCGTGAATTCTTTACCCGATATAGAGTTAAATGCACGAGGGGTCCCTAAACTTGTCAAGGGGTATCACTTAGGTCCATGAACTTGAAAAATGTATTTCTGTGACACTGAACTTGATAAGTGCTGAACCATAGGTCCATATCAGACACATGGACAATTTATCCAACGTGGCATTGCCACTGTGGCGCTGACTATGTCTAGCACTTTGCATTTAACCCCTTATCTTTTTATTTCTTTTTTTCTCTCCCTCTTCTTTCTTCTCTGTGAGACTCAAACCTGCCGATGCAATTGGCCGTCACTGCCGTAGCCATTCACCATCGAATCCATTCTCTGTGAGCACCTCGGGGTCACGGCAGATCCTAGCCGTCGCCTCCGCGGGCAGCATCACCACCACGTCCCGTGCCTTGCCGCCCTCGGCCGCGGGCAGGACGAGCACCAGCCCCTCGCCGGCGGCCCTGCCCACGCGGCATCGACGACCGCGGGCAGAAATCGCTGACGGAGCAGTATGGACCTATGGTGCACTAGATAATAAGTTAGGTGACCTATAAATGCATTTTTTAAGTTTATGTAACTAAGTGGTACACCATGACAAGTTCATGGATCCCTGGTGTATTTAACTCCCGGATATATGTACAAAATGGAATTAAGAGAAATAGACACGAGTTGGAGTTGCGTTGTTGAAAGCGTAGACATAATTTGGTGCAACAAATTCCCCGGAGTACAATCAACTAAGTAGCACGAGAAATGCCTGGGATGATGGCATCTCCAAGAACTTTTTATTTTTCAAAGATACGCACTGTACTGTACTATATACGATGGACCTGAGGCCTGAGGATCTTAATTACGTGAGCAGACCTAAAGGCATACGCATTTTGGTCAGGTAGTAGTTTCTTCTCTGCTTCGGCGAAGAACGACGTAGCTTTGGTTCTCCATAGCCTGGCCGAATGTGACCTAAAAACTTTGGGAGATCATCATCGTGGTTCCTACTTGCTAGGACTGCGCGAGTAAAGCGAAGCAGCTGAAAACCCGGTCGAAACCAGATTCCAGAATGATGCTGTTGCTGCCCACAGGACGAGAAACGAGCCGCTTGCTAACGCTCTCAACTAACCTCGAAAGATGACTTGTGAAAATGACAGTGCAATTCGCAAAAGGAGGGCAGAAAGTGGGAAGCGTTGGTGCGGGGGGAGACGAAATTCCAAACCTGGCGTTCCTTCTTCTGGACAGATCGGGAATCCCACGAGACCTCACATCAGAGGGAGATTTTAGGTTGGCAATGCTGAAAGCAACCCCTGATGGCGGATGCTCGCCGGCCCTAGGGTCTGGGAGGAACACAGAACACACTACTACTCTGAATCTTTGGCGATCTAGCGTAAGAAAATCTTATTAATTGTATGCTTCTGCTTCTCCAAGTTGATTTATTTATCAATTTGGATTTCATTCTAAATTAGTAGGACGTGTATATATAAGCTTCGGAAGTGATTTGGGGACTGAAGCGCCGTGCGTGAACAGCTACTGCTAGCTTCTTCTGAATTCCGTGAGTGATGGATCTCACGCTTTCACGTGAGTTTTTGGTAGGAAGATTGCTCGCTCAATCTTCGTCAAACTTTAGTCAAACTAAAATACGCATAACTGGCAGAACTCACCAGCCTCCAACTGTCCAACAGACCAAGACCAATAGATCAAGTAGACGTAAAAGAGAGAATTTTTATACATAAATCAGAAGAGGAAGAAAGAACAGGGGAAGAGACGCATGTCTTAACCCTCCAACTCACATCCAACTTTTATTCACCCATCAGAACATAACAGCAGACTATTACACTAGCAGCAATGGCAGCGCACACCATAACCCATGACTTAACAAACACAAACTTTACTATTTCCACACACACGACACAAGCTAAGCAACTGTTACCGGAACCTCACAAGTCACGACACGGAGCAGTTCAGTTCAGTTCAGTCCAGTCCATACGCATACTACGTCACTACGTCTTCACTGACTGGCTCTGAATACATAGTACGACTAGAGCAGTTCCGGATTATTTATGCAATAATAGTTTGGAAATTTAGGTTTTTTATACGGTTAATATAATGGAGGGTAGATCGATCTTGCTGTCTCTAGTCTCAGATGGCGAGGACGAGGCCCGGCAGCGACTTGTGTGCGCTGTCGGCGCGGCGGCTCTGCCACAGGCACTTGGGCCCTGCTGCTGCCGAGGCGGACGACGAGGAAGAAGAGGCAGCGTCCTGCTGCTTAGGCGGAGTGCCTGCAATGTCAGCTTTCTTGGCGGAGGCGGCGGCGCCGGAGAGGAGGGTGACGGTGAGGTCGGTGTTGAAGTACTCCCTGAGCTGGGTGATCACCCCATCGGGCCCCACGGTCCAGGCGTGCACCCAGTAGAGCTGGCGCGTTTCGTCGGCGCCCTCGGCGATGACGGTGGACCCGAAGGCGTCGACGGAGCGCGGGGAGAAGACGAATCCGCCGCCGCCGCCGTGGTTCTTGTCGCGCTGGTCCGCGCCGGTGAGGAGGCGCATCATGTGCTGGCGCGTGGGGGGCCCATGGAACCACCACTCGAGGTCGGGCGCCAGCAGCTCCTGCGCCCGGCGCGCGTCGCGGGCGTTGAGCGCCTCGTACAGCCGCAGCACCAGGAAGCGGTTGCGCTGCTCCGCCGACTCCCCAGCGAACGCCGCCTCCGTCGCGTCCAGCTCCGCCGTCTCGTGCGGGCGCGGCGACGCCGCCGCTCCCTGACGACCTCGAGGGGTAGCCAGCTAGCTCCTGCCGCGACCGCCGCGTAGGCTCTCCGATCCGAGATCCTCTCCCCGCTCCGCTCGAGGCTGTGGTTTTGAGAAACTGTCGAGCTACTCTGCAACGGAAACGGCTAGAGCGGGTGTGATGGATGGAGACGAGGACGCGGTGTTGGCCTGCACTATGTGGGCTGTGTCGAGGCGGGCGGGGTGGTTTATATAGGAGCAGCGCCGCGCCCGCGGCTAAGCGCTAGATTAGCTTCTAGGTCCTCGCAGTTTGGAGACTGCGCTGTAAAATCTCTGGTGTCTCTGTGTCTACGTCTCTGTCATCTTTGACCGTCGGCCGTCGTGTAGTCTGGGGCTGAGATATCTTGAGATTTCAGGCAGGGGGTTAACAGCGAAATCAGATACCCGGACGGGACCAGCGTCCGCGCAGGTGTCATGTTGGAGCGGCGCATGCTCATGGCTATAGATGTCCAACGGGCCAGCCCGGCACGGTCCGATGGGGGTCGGGCCGACAAGGCACGACGTGCTCTGCGGGCCGTGCCGCCAAGGGCTTCGTGCCTGGCCGAAGGCCCAAACACGGTCTGCTGGGCCGTTTTTCGTGCCGGGCCGGTCCGAGAAGCACGGCTAATCCAGCGTGCCGGGCCGACCCAAGGCCCACTACACCTAGAGAGAGAGAGGGAGGAGGAGGCCAGGGCGCTAGGCTACCGTCGTTGCTTCGGAAGGCCATGGACGACGCGACCTCTACATCCGCGGAGGATGAGCGATGAGAAGGCCGGATCCGCGGAGGATGAGCAATGAGAGGCCGGATCCGCAGAGAATGAGGCCGGATCCGCACAGAGGAGGCATGTGGAGGAGCAGCACCGCGTGGCGGTGAGGAGGAGGTGGCCACCATCGGCGGAGGCGGGTGTAACGCCCTCGGTGTTACGTTGTACTGCTTTCTTAAAACATCGCATGAGCATCACATTTATGTGCATATATGTATAACATGAATTATAAATCAATGTTCGGCATTTGAAACATTTATATGAAACAAGAAAGCGAATGTTATGTTTCGTGTCACGTAACGTTGTTTAGTATTCTAATCGAATTCTTGCCAAAACAAAAATGTTATAAAACGCTTTGCGAACGGCGATAAAACATGTGCGGTCGAGGGCAAGGATAACTAGCTAGTACATCCCGTAGGTCGGATTTGGAATTCGACGCGAAATCATTCGAATCGTCGTTCGCGTAAGTTTTAGAAGAGGTCGACGAAGCCACCTTTGGCAATATTTGTGGAGCGATCGGCTTAGGAAGTGGTACCATATCTTGACTCCAATCGACAGCCCTAAGTACCTTCGTGTGCATCGAAAAACCAGTTTAGCGTTTGGAGCATTGCGTACAAGTTTCTAACTGCTTTAGAAAGCATGCACGGCACATGGCTTAGCCCTGAGCGTGGTCACCACTTGGCCGGGCACGCTGCCACGCCGGCCGCGCCCCACCGTCGCGCCTGCGCACGCGCACGGCCCTTGCGCTGCGCGCCAAGGCCGTCTGCCTCCGCTGCTAGCCGCAACCACCGCTGTTGCTCGCCTACCACCGCGGCTGGCTCGCCCAGCGCGCCGAGGCGCAGGCCACGTCTTCATGCCGCCGTGAATGCGACACGAGCAGGCCCTACGCTACTGCCTTGGCTGCTTGCTGCCCTCGCTGGCGCGCAGGTCACCACATCGGCTGACGCGCTGCGCCCAGGACGCCTGCCGAGCTCTGCCGTGCCTTGTCCTGCCCTGCTTTGGCCGAAGGCGCACCGGGTCACGCGCTACACGCCGCTAGTGGCCAGGCCGGCACTGCTCCGTTGACTCCCCTTGGCTGCTCGCGCGAAGGACGATAGCCTGCTCCACCATCACCTCCGCGTCACTCGCACTGTGTTTCCTTGTCTGGCGCTGCCCGTTGCGATGTTGTGCTGAGCCTCGTCGGCTTGCAGCCATGGCCATGCGGACAGTCGCCTAGGGCATGTCCCGCTGTCCCCCATCGTGGCGCGCATTTGTTTGTTGAGTTGACAACCGCAGCCAGACCAAGCCAAGCCGTGCCCGGACCCCACTGCCTCCACTGTCTCCATGGCCGCCGAGGTGGCTCCTTCAAATTCGCCGTGGTAGCAGTGCCTTGTTTCAAATTGACCACGTCTTCGACTCCGCTAGGTAGCCTGCAGCCCTACTGACCCCACATCATCACCTGTAGCTTCGTCCTATACTCCAATTTTGAACTGCCGCGCCGTCGGGTCCATAAGACCGGAGTGGTCTACGCCGTTGGCTAACCGCACAACCAAGGCACCCGGGCTGATTCAGTGCACCACCAGCCCAGCCTTACCCTCCTGAGCACCCTGCGCACCTCGGTCGCAGTGTTGCTGCAGTCCAGCCATCACCGACACGGCCGTGCCATCACCGGGCACCGTCGTAGCGTCGGTGTGCACGCGGTCAGCTCTGCTTGGGCCATCTCCGGCTGTACCGTCAATGCGAAGGTATCCCTGGGTAGTCCCTTGAGCTTGCTAGCTAGCTCAGTTGTCTGCTCCGTCTTCACTATCACTCACGGGAACACACCCGCCATCGCAGGAAGGGGGCCACCGTCGGGGAGGGGGCTCGGGACAGCGCCTCTGCTCGCCTCGTCACCCCCAGTCACTGCGCGTTGTCTTCAAGGTAACCATCAGCCCCTTAGCTAGGCCTGGGAGGCTCGGGTGGTGCCGACGTGGTCGCCCGGTGCCCACGGCGTCGCGCCAGCGCGCGCACGGCTGCTGGGGGATGTCGCCACGACGAAGATGAAGAAAGGGGAGGGTGTGGTTGTAAAGACGTAGACTAGGGGAATAGTGTCTTGGAGCTCGCTGTGAATACCGAATAGATCGAGGGCTTATTTGCGATTGCGCCAGGCACGCGCGGTCCCGCGTTGGGCCGCCGGTGTTGGGCCACGCTGAGGCCTGCTGGCACACGCGGGCGGGAAAACGGCGTGGGCCGAGCCAGCGTGAGTTGGGCCGAAGGGTAGGATTTGATTTCCTTAATTCCAGTAAATAAGAAATGTTTATTTATTTTATATATGAATTGAACTTCGATAAATCGTAGTGAATTGCGTAGTGGTCCAAAAATAGTGAGACTAATTTTGTTAGGTTCACAAAAATGTCATCTACTGGATAGTTCAGTTGGATTCCAGTTAGCTGTAGCGAGTATTGGTTGATAAATTCAAAACTAGAGAACGAATATTAGGTAGGTGAATAATTATAGGAATATTTATGGATAATTGGTGATGGATATAGCCATAAAATTTTTACAGTAGGTCCACCAAGTTGTTATGTACTTGCTGTAAATTTTGTAGCCGTAGAATGGGATGTTAAATAAAATAACTATTACTCTTGTTTTATCGTAACCCGATTAAATCGGTATTAGGAGTAACAATACATGTAGTTGCTATAAGGATGTATGTTATGTTTCATACTTGTTAGGGGTGACGGTGCGTAGCTTAGCCTTTAGTGGGTAGACCTCACTTAGTAGTTTAATAGATGTACTTTTGGGTTAAGAGTTGTTGTTGTCATATTATTAATCATTGCATCATCATTTCATGTAGAGCACGAACTGGTAGACTTCGTGCCCATCGGCGAGCTAGAGTACGACGAGGTGATCGAGGAGTACGAGGAGGAGATCTTCACACAGGAGGAAGCCCAAGAGCCTGTTGGTGCTGACCCTGCTGACCCGGCGCCTGCCCAAGGCAAGTCCCGGTGTATAACCCATATTTTTATGATCACTGAATATATATGTGTGTGATGTGCATTTCAGTTACAGTCATTTTATGGAAACTATCTACATAAACATACCTACCCATGAGTCCTACTAGTACAGGTCGAGTAGCTGATATGCTCAGGATATCAGTAGCGTGAGTAACCTGTCATTACTCGCAAATAGATAATAAAATATGAACACTCATGATAAAATGGTGGAAGGAAAAATAGTGACCGAGGAGGGATATGGATTGGGTACTGGTGGGTGTAAGGGGTTGTGTCCTGCGGCCAATAGGGCATGACTTGGTTACACTTTTTTCCTGTTCGTGTCGATTAAGGACCGGTCGTTGCATATGACTCTAGGCAAGTCACAGATTATTGTCCCGAGCACATACTTGGGTATGGGCGTAGGGAAGGCTTGCTGCTCTCTTGTCATGGATCTGGCTCTTTCCGGACCGATTGATGGGAAGCGGGGATGGTGGAGGTCCTTGCACCACACTGAGTCCGGGACTCAGGAGTAGGGGCTTGGAGTCCAAGTTTGGATAGGGACCTGGACACCCGGGACAGGAAAGTGGTGGGTTAGTCCTGCTTGTGCCTGGGGTACAAGCGGAGCGTGTGTTTTTGGGGCACCCAGCTGGGCACATTGATTCGTGAATCGTCGGGAAATCCGGTACGACTTGTCTGCGGTTTAGCACCATAGTAAGAACTGAAAGTGGAAAAGAAGAAGAAAGAGAACTAATTGCTCAACCCTTGCTTGAAAGTAGAATAAGTGCTTATATAGACTGGCTAGATAATAACTTAATACGGCTGATAATAATAACACATAATTAAGGACGCACTATTAGTATTGCTTTCTACTAAAGAAAATCAGCAAACCATAAAGTCTATCATATTCCTTGGAGTCGGGAAATTATTCCCACTAGTCGGGTAAGTCTTGCGAGTATATTATGTACTCAGGGTTTATTCACCCCTGTTGCAAGTGATGCTTGAAGAAGTACCTTTGTGTGGAGGATCCTTCTGGTAGGCTCAGACAGAATCCTCGCCCCTACCACTAGATGTTACTTTTAAATTTCCGCTGTTATCATTCCGCACTCTGCTATTTGGTATTGTAATAATGTACTTTTTAAGAAACTCTAATGTATGAAATGGACTTGTGTTGTAACTCGTTCTCATTATTAGATCCTTAGGAAAATGTGAATCTTTCGGGTTCTCCCTCGGAGTGGAGGTGGGATTCGACGCGCCACAGGGAAGCAGGAGCTCGAGGCGTCGGCGACCGGCGGGGCGGAGCTCGAGCACGTCGCGCTCGCACCCAAGGCACGGCCTCGTGGAGGGACGGGAGGAGACGAGTCAAAGGCAGGTCGCGGATGGCCTCCATGGCGTTCTGTAGCTTGTGCGCGAGGAGGAGGCGGGCGGCTGTAGGGCGGAGAAGCAGGTGAACGGCGGGGAAGGAGAAGGCCGCGTCCATGCCGCGCGTGTGCGGAGTCGCGTTGCGTCCGCGCGTGTGCGGTGCGGGGAATGGGAGGTGGCGGCGGTGAGGGGGAGCCGAAGGGGAAGGCCGGAAGGGAGTTAGGGTTCGGCCGGGGGTGGGAGTGTGCTGCAGGTGCGCAGGGCGCTGGGGCCATATGAGGAGGGGGAGGCAGGGACGCTGGGCCGGCCGCGCTGGGCCGCGGGGAGGGGAGGAGGAGTGAGGAGGGGGAGGGGGAGGCCGGGCCGGCTGACGCAGGCCGGGCCATGCCATGCCAGCCCTCGGGCCTGAGCAGCGTCCCAGGCACGGCCTGCTCCCTCGGGCCAGACCAGCCCGGGCCCACATGTCACCGGGCTGTGCCGTGCTCATGTCAGGCTAAAAAAGCAGGTTTCGTGCCGTGACGTCGTGCCTCGGGCTGCATAACCAGCTGTACTCATGGCCCGCTCTTGGTCTCCAGAGACTACTCTTGTTTACTCGAATTTGACTCGATTATGATTCAATATAGGAGGATCAGAACGACATGCTAGCTTTCCACGGGAAAATGTGCCTGAGGAACTAATGGTGACCAGCTACCCTGGCGTTTCAAAAATTATTTCTTTGAGAAATACACTCGAGGGCGCTGGGCGCCCATTTGTAGATTTTTAACAGGTTCTTAATATGGTTCTAAAAAAGTGGCGAATTTGTAATTGAATCGAAACAGCCGAGCGATATCAGGAGAAAAGCAGGCAGAGGAACTGACAAAACGGATCCTTTTTTGTTTTGTTTTGCCCCCACGAAACAGCGCGGCAGCAGCTCATGAGCGGACGATGCACATGAACACATCTCGGGGCGTTCGCTTCGGTGTAGGCGCATCCATCCCAAGCCCTCAGTCCCTGCCCTCCAGACGACCCTCGGTGCAGAGCCGCGCGCGGATGTCGTCGAGGACGAGGCATGCGCTCGCCGTGCGGAGTGGCCAGTGGCCGTGGCGTCAGAGAGCGCGAGCACTGGCACTCCGCGACGGCAACTCTCGCAACTTTATGCTGCGAATCCCATGTAAGCCTGGCCCTGGCATGCGACGCGGGCGTTGTCAGTTGTCACCGCTCGTCTTGTCTCCATCTGGGGGCGAGGCGATCGGGGGAGGGCGGCTCCGTGCCGTGCCGTGTCCCTGGATCCCTGTACCGGTCGAGAGCACTGCACTGCACTGCACCGCCGGGCGCACACAAGCCACCAAAGAATCATATCTGTTTGCATGCATTGGCACCATCGTTTTCGATACGTTGGTTGGTTGGTGCGTGTGCATGCTCCTGCGAATTTCCTTTTCTTTATTTAGGAGAACTAACAAACTGATGCCAGACATATCCACTGGGGCTAGAGAAAACACTCGTGGCTCGCCAACTCACTCAACTCGTGGCCAGCTCAGCTCGGTTCGACTCGGCTCGTTTTAACTTTTTCATGAGTTGAGCTGAAAGTCTAGCTCACTATTTTAACGAGCCAGCTCGCGAGCTGCTCACGAGCTGAGGTCTATAGCTGGCCATGCAGCCCGAGGCACGACGGCACGGTACGAAGCCCGACACGAGCACGGCACGGCCCGATGACATGCGGGCCCGGGCTAGCCTAGCCCGAGGGAGCAGGTCGTGCCCAGGCCGCTGCTCAGGCCCGTGGGCTGGCACGGCACGGCCCGGCCTGCGTCAGCCGGCCCGGCCTCCCCCCCTCCCCCTCCTCACTCCTCCTCCCCTCCCCGTGGCTCAGCGCGGCCCAGCGTCCCTGCCTCCCCCCTCCTAATATGGCCCCGGCGCCTCGCGGCCGCGCAGCCGCAGCACACTCCCACCCCTGGCCGAACCCTAACTCCTTTCCGGTTTCCCCTCCGGCTCCCCCTCACCGCCGCCACCTCCCGTTCCCCGCACCGCACACGCGCGGCGTGGACGCGGCCTTTTCCTTCCCTGCCGTTCACCTGCTTCTCCACCCTACAGTCGCCCGCCTCCTCCTCGCGCACAAGCTGCATAACGCCACGGCGGCCATCTGCGACCTGCCTCGAGCTCATCTCCTCCCGTCCCTCCACAAGGTTGCGCCTTGGGTGCGAGCGCGGCGTGCTCGAGCTCCGCCCCGCCGGCCGCCGACGCCTAGAGCTCCTGCTTCCCCACGGCTCGCCGAATCCCACCTCAACTCCAACCTGCCTCCGCCGACGGTGGCCACCTCCTCCTCACTACCACGCGGTGCTGCTCCTCCACATGCCTCCTCTGCGCGGATCCGGCCTCGTTCTCCGCGGATCCGGCCTCCTCATCGCTCATCCTCCGTGGATGTAGAGGTCGCGTCGTCCATGGCCTTCCGAAGCAACGACGGTAGCCTGGCGCCCTGGCCTCCCCCTCTCTCTCTCTGTCGGTGTAGTGGACCTTGGGCCGGCCCGGCACGCTGGATTAGCCATGCTTCTCGGGCCGGTCCAGCACGAAAAATGACCCAGCAGGCCATGCCTGGGCCGTCGGCCAGGCACGAAGCCCATGGCGGCACGGCCCGTAGGGCACGTCGTGCCTTGTCGGCCTGACCCCCATCGGGTCATGCCGGGCCGGGCCGGCCCGGCCCGTTGGACATCTATACTGAGGTCTATCAGCCTACGACCATAAATTCAGAAGATGATGATGCTGACCTAGAAGTGTACACCTATTTTGTTGGTATGTAATCCTTATTTTCAGCTGTTTCATATGAATTTTAATTTTATAATTATTGTGGTACTTAAATATGGATTTTATGGATTGTTTTCAAGGAGCGGATGATGATGCTGACATTGAATCTGTAGACTTTTCTAAGTTTGTGGTGGCAAGCAATTAGTCAGTATGCTAGAACTGTATAATCATGGATGTACCAGCTATGTTGCATGGTTGATACTTTTAATCAATCTGATATGTATTAATCATGTATGGTTACATAATGATGGACGCCGTCTTCTAAAATTAATATAGCATAAACATTATAAATATGTGTGTCCTATTTTTTTAAGTGGCTCACGAGCTATACGAGTCAGCTCGAGCTCGGTAACAAAACGAGTCGAGCTATCCTTCTAACTTATAATATTAACAAGCGAAGTCGAGTCGAGTCGTTAGGCTGCCGGAGCAAACCGAGCCGAGCCGACCTCATATCCGGCCCTATATCCACCAATTCTTACACCAGTGATGACCGAAGCAAAGCTCAACTGTGTAAGCACACAAACTCCCTATCACCGTGAGTCTACTTAGAGCATGCCCAATGCGGTGTCTTCGTTTACCACTCCGCAGGTCGAACTAGCCTCGGATGCCACTGTGTACACAAATTAAGTGCTCTCCAGTTGGCAGTGTAGCTTGTAGAGCCTATAAAAGGCCTGAGGAAAGATAACGTGGATACTTTTAGGGCATCTTAGAGCAAGGCTAATAATATAGCTGGCTTGCTGGATGTAAGATTTTTTGTAGTTTTTCTTCAGCCCACTTATATAGTAGTTAGCCCTTTACAGTTAATACATGGTCCATTTATCTCTCACAGACTTTCTTGGTTGTTGTGCCCAAGCCGGCTTACAGTTAATACATGGTCCATTTATCTCTCACAGACTTTCTTGGTTGTTGTGCCCAAACCGGCTGTAAGCTTACAGCCCGCTTTTCCTCTCTCTCCTCCCCTCTCTCCTCCACCTCAGCATTTAGTCCGCTTACAGCCTGCTATTATGATTGCTCTTAGGGCACGTACAACGGCAACCTTCTCCCGTGTGTATACCTCGAGCTAAACAAAATACGTCGATGTGCTCATGATTAAATGAGGAGAGAGATGGTTGCCGTCGCCTGGTGAGACGTCGGCTGTGGCTTGTGCTCCTATGCATAATCGGTAGCTGAGTGGCTGCTGTATGGATCGTTGCCGGCTGACGATGACTCCACCTGATCATGTATGTCGCCTGGTGACACATGTTGCATAGTTTATGTCTGGTAGTGCCTTCTTTTGAGCAGGTGTTCACTTGAATGCACACATTCTATAAACTGAATGTTCACTTGAATGTATACATTCTGCAATTCTATTTTACATGCTCACTTGATTTTGATTCTTGCTATGGAAACAAAGAAAATTAAACATAAATTTTTGGGGAAGAAGACGTATATTATATTTGATTTATGAAATATATTATATTATATTATATATATAATATATGGTTTATCCTGAAAGATTTCATCAATTAGCAACACAATGATATATAGAAATGATATTCATGATTAATCATGACTATATGTAAGCATTAAAAAATTTATAGACAATCAAATAGACAGCAGTTGTTTATGAGTTGTATGAGTTATTTATTCAATTATCTACATTATAAATTTCAAGAACTTACAGACAGCAGTTGTCTCTATGTTCTACGTGCCTTTAGGCGTCCTCAACGGCCTGCACAAATAGCTAGCTGACGTGGATGCTTAAAATAATTAAAAAATATATAGAGCTGTAGAGTGCTCAGAGTATGGTGCATATGTCAGAGACACGAAACCTTTCGAGAATCGTGCGAGTAGGCTACTGAAGACTCGCTAGCGCGGTGATTTTAATTAATCTCTCTCTTTCTCATTGGTTAAGATCCGTACTTGCTGTCGAAATCGACGGCCATTGAGGGCGCCCTTAAGATGAAAGTGATAGGTGTGAGACAAAACTAAGAAAGGAAAAATATTCTCTTGGGACCAAAAAGCAAAGTCCTATATGACTTGCAACACGTGAATAATAGTCCTAAATATCCATCCTACTTGATGTGAATCTTTTGTTGAGACTAACACTCACATGTGCATGTGTTGTACATGGCCTTAAGTTCGGCCCTATTTAAATCCTAGAGGAATTATAAGAATCCAGATAGTAGATAGAGATTTGAGAATCTAGATTTTGGATAGGAATGATTTGACCTGTTTGGTTTCTCATATTATACTCTTGATGATAGTGGATGCATGGTACAAGATGAATGTCTAAAATACCCTTCAGATGGTTTTATGGATAAGGTGGAAGCAAGAGCAAAATTGTCTTTTCCACTCTAAATCCCCAAGAGATATACTGAATTATTGCTTTGAATTGCTGAAATACATAGTAGAATCTCCTAAAAGCCTTCATGTTTGGATCATATTCTGATTTTTTTCATCCGGCCTATAAAGTCTCAGTCGAATCCAAACGGCCTCTTAGCGTATAGGAGCAGACTATCTTTTGCATGTACTAGTAAATGGTACTTTAACTGTTCTACATTATAAGATGTTTTAGCATTTCTATATACATTTATTTCACTATGTATCTAAATATAATGTATGTCTAAATGTATAATAAAAGCTATGTACGTAGAAAAGCAAAAACGCTTTATATATAATTTGGAAAGGAGAGAGTAGCACGACTACTCCCATCGCTCATCTGTTTCCATTGGGATACTTATCTCAATTCTAATACCTGATCCGTAGATATCTGTGGATACGAAACCTGCGGGTATTCACAGCCGTGGATCGGATTGCTATCCCTAGCAGCCGTCCGCAGTCGATATCTATGGGAGGTCCCACCTCGAATCCATTAGCGACGACGCATCAGTGCATTTGTAGCAGTACCGGTCACAAACTCACAACAGCATATCACTCTTTGCAACATTAGGGATATGGCACATCACATATATCCATCCATCGCACAGCAAAACAGCGACTGCTGCTGAAGCGGACATACCAGATCAAAGCTAGCTGTATTTTGTTGTCAAAAAAAAAAACTAGGTGTGTTCCACCTACAACTACAAGGAATCCTATTCCTCGGTCATGCTGCGATGCATTTATGCGAGCGCAGACGAGAGATCTTTCGGAAAGTAAAGGGCTTGTTGCTTGTCCCGAATTTTTTGTTTTTAGCTTTTTTTTAAGTTTTTCACAAATATGTTTATGAAGGTATGTTTTTAAAATTTGGACTCTTACAGCATGTTCGTTTGCTCATATACAATCGTGGATTATAAGTTTGAACAGTATTTTTCTCTCACATCAAATAAACCAGCGGTAAATAATCCACGATCATTTACGACGAAGCGAACAGACTGTTAGTGCCACCGAGCTTACACGTCTCGACGTCATAGATTTTAACGCCTCGGTCTTGGGCTCGACGCAGACGTGACGGTGACTTGGCAAGCACCTTAGCATCGTTGATCTTGACGTTGTGGTTATTGGCGCTGAGAACGGCGCCAAGATCTATGGTGCCCATACGACACGTCCATATGACACATCCTAAACTTTAGTCACCGGATCTAAACACCTCCTAAAGCCGGGGATGATGTGGCAACACCACATGCCCCGCTAGCTGCAGCCTGCTGTGTGGCTGAACCGTCTGAAATTAACACACTTACGGAGGCGCTCGTCTTCTACCAGACACTGAGCACCCCGAAAGCGAGCTACAACGGGCGGTATCCATCGGGCACACCCCAAGGGAGAACCCGAAAGATCTACATTTTCCCCAAGGATCCAATAATAAGAACGAGTTACAATACTTAATACATTTCATACATCTAGAGTTCTTAGAAATTCATTATTACATTGCCAAATATCAGAGTACGGAACATTAAACAACGGAATGTAAGTAAACATATATCGACAAGAACAAGGATCCGTCTATGCTCACCAAAAGAATCCTTCACACAATGGTACTCCTCAAGCATTACCTATAACAAGGGTAAATAAACCCTGAGTACACAATGTACTCGCAAGACTTATCCAACTAGGGAGAATAATTTTCCGACTCCAAGGGATATGCAAAGCTTTATGGTTTGCTGGGTTTCTTTTTGCAGAAAGCAATACTAATAGTGAATCCTTATTTATGTTATTATTAGCGGCCATGATTAATTTATTATCCAGCCATTCTATGTAAGCACATGTTCTACTTTCAAGCAAGAGTTGAGCAACCTGTTCCATTTCATCACCTTTCATCTTTCAGTTCTTACTACGATGCTAGAGTTAAGACAATTCGGACCGACTCGGCGGCGATTCACGAATCAATGTGACAAGCTTGGTACCCCGAAAACACACGCCCCGCTTGTACTCCAAGCACAAGCAGGACCAACCCATCACCCTCTTGTCCCAGGTTCTAGGTCCCTATTCAAACTTGGACTCCAAGCCCCCGCTCCTAAGTCCCGAACTTAGTGCGGTGCAAGGACCTCCATCATCCCCGCCTCCAATCAGTTGGTCTAGGAAGAGCCGGAACCCACGACAAGTCTTCCCTGCGCCCATACTCAAGTATGTGCTCAGGATAATAAATCTGTGATTTGCCTAGCGTCCATTGCAACGGTCGGTCCTTAACTGACACAGACAGGGAAAAAGTATAACCAAGCTATGCCCTATTGGTCGCAGGACACAACCTCTTACACCCACCAATACCCAAACCATATCCCTGTTCGGTCACCATTTTTCTTTCCATGTTTTATCATAAGTGATCATAATTTTTCAAATATTGTGAGTAACAGCAGGTTACCCACGCTACCGATACCCTGAGCATAGCAGCTACTCGACCTATACTAGTAGGACTCATTGGTAAGTATGTTTATGCATGTAGTTTCCATAAAATGCCTGTAGCGTAAATGCACATAATATATATTCAGTAATCATTCAAAATAGGGGTTATGCACTGAGGCATGTCTTAGGCAGGCGGTGGGTCAACAAAGTTAGCACCAAAAAGCTCTGGGGCTCCCTCCTACACGAGGATCTCCTCCTTGTACTCCTCAATGACCTCCTCGTAGTCTTGTTCGTCCACGGGCACAAACTCTATTAACTCGTGATCTACATGCATGAAATAATGATGCAACACTTAGTAATACGACAACAACAACTATTAAAATATAAATACATCTATTAAGCTACTAAGCTAGTTCTACCGACTAAAATGCTAAGTTACCTACGGTTACCACTAACCAGTATAAAACATGGCTTGTACTATATTAGCAACTAAAGGTATTCCTACTCTTAATATCGATTTACTCTACGTATGGAAAAATAAGGGTACTAGCTATTTTATTTATCAACCTACTCTATGGCTACAAAAATTACAGTGAGCACCTAAAAATCTAATGAGCCTACTGTAAAAATTTCATGGCTAAAGCCATCACCAATTTGCCACAAAATTCATACAAATATTAATCTATATAATACTAAGCTCTCTAATTTGAATTTATGAACCTATCATTATCATAGCTAATTGTGAACTAACTACACCAACAGATAGATAGCATTTTTGTGAATCTAACAAATTTTGTTTCACTATTTTTTGACATCTATAAGATTTACTACAAATTATCAAAGTTCAGCTCAAAACTAAATTGAATACACATTTTATCAATTCATTGGAAAATGAAAAACTAAATTCAACCTCGTGGCCCAAGTGCGAACGGCTCGACCTAGTCCGGCGCGAACACACGCGCGCACGTGACGCACCGGCGCGGCCTAGCCACGCGACGGCATCCCACGACGAGGAGCCCATGCGCTTTTAGCGGTTTTACGAAAATGACCCTGACCTACCAACGATTCACCCTTAGACCCATGACACTATTTCTATAGTCAGATGCTTCATAGAAAAACCCTCAGAACAACCTGTCTTCGCAACAGCGATACCCTTAGGCAACCGCGCGCGCACCGATGGCGGTGAACGAAGATGCTGTCCCGAGCTCTCTCCGCGATGGCGGCCCCTCCGCGCCCCCAAATGCGATCCAATGCTCACCTAGGCGTAAACCCAAAGTGATGGGCGGCGATGCGGTGAACGAAGATGTTGTCCCGAGCTCCCTCCATGATGGAGGACTCCTCCCTGCGACGGTGGCCACGTTCCCTTGAGCCAAGGCACAGACAACATGAATGAGCTCAAGAATGGGCATCAGCGACTCACCCCGAACCTACCAGACGTGGTGGATTGACCGGAGACGGACCGAGTGAGTCGGGCCACGCGCGCGCAGCAAACACGGCGACAGCCGTAGTGGCGCGACTGTGTCAGCGACACATGTCAGGCAATAGCCGAGAAAATTGGGGTGCGCACGGGATAGAGGGGAACAGGGCGAAGACACAGTGCCAATGAATTGGATGGAGGTGGGTGGGGTAAGATCAATTAGACAGGCGCTACCGCGGGGTCTTAAGGTGGCCGACGATGAAGGAATCGTCAAATTGGGGCTCGACAACGGCTGACAGCAGCAGTAGGAGGGTTCGGCGTGTAGCTAGGTTCCTACTCAACCCTTTGACGCACACAATTGCATGGATTTGGCCAATGCTGTGAGCTATCCTTGGCGTGGCTCGGGTGACTCCGGCGCGACGCCATTAAAGGCAGAGGTGACCAGGGGCACAGAGCGATGCTCGCCACGCAACGCAACGGACAAGGCACACATAGGGAAGACACACATGCTCGTACGAGTTGGCATGGCTTAGGCGACCGCATCGCATTAACTTGCAAGCCGACGGCGACAAGGCCATGTGCCGGCGCAGCGGCTCAGGCAGACGCGACGCGAGCGGTGCAGCGCACACGGGCGATCCAGCACTCGTGACCACGACTAGAAGCAGCGCGTTGACGCGACGCAACGCAGCGTAGGCAACGGCACGGCGAAGCGGCAGCAGCAGTAGGGTGACGAGACGGCGGCGCAGCGATGCAGGCGGTGAGAACGCACGTGGGCAACCCAGCACTCACGACCGGGGCTAGCAGCCGCACGAGGATACAGCAGGGCAGACAGTAGCGGATTGATCGGGCATCGGGCCCATGACGGCAGCGGTAGTGGCAGAGCGGCCAGACCCGCCGGGCACGGTGTGCATGCGTGCGCGAGCGTGAGCGCGAGCCGGGCTAATGCAGTGGCACGCGTGCGGCGTGTGTGTCGGGCAGCAGGCACGGCGACGCCGGGTGCCGGCGCTATGATCGCGCCCAGGCGCTGCAACCGTGTCGTGCACACTTTTTAAAGCGCTCTGAAAATTCACCTCGATGATCCAGTAGCTAAACTAACTATTTAACGCTCGAGATGGTGTGTCCAACTACTAAAACCAACCATGAAATTACCCTACTTCTTAATCCAATTCGCCTGCAAAAATTCCCAAACTTAGCTTCGTCGAAGCGATTTCTAACTTTAGAAATTCAACTAAGTTCTTATCGGTTTCACGTCGAATTCGATTTCTAAGCCATCAAGTACGCTAGCTAGCGAATCCCATTCTCGACCGCAAGTATTTCACCGCCACCTATGTTGTTTGTACCACAAACTTTATTAAAGTGCCGGGTATGCGTTCTATAGCATTTTCGTTCAATAAAAATTCATATAGAACCCTAAGTGATATAACGCGACATGAAACATAACATTCGTTTCGCGTTTTCGATGAACGTTTTAAGTTACGTATATTGCTTTACACCCAATATTAGACACATTTACACATAAGTATGATGCTCATACGGTATTTTAGCAAAAGATTGTACAGTGTAACACCGAAGGTGTTACATGCTGCAAGACTAAGTGCGCATTATTAGGGCATAATCAATGAAGGCTAACACTCATAATAGTTCTAGTATAAATATAGTGATCCACGTAGAATAGAAAAAGTTGGGACTACTATTCATACAATGTAAATTATCACTACTTATGGTTTGCAAAGAAACATTTTCCTTTAATCGTACATCACCTTTATTTCCTCTTCCTCTTTTTTTAACATGGACCACATTCTCTCTAAATATATATAGCTTCTGCAAGCCACTTGTCACCTATTTTTTTATCCAATCCTATATAGTACTTAAGGCTACTATTAAAAAAAAGCAGCCTTAGGGAAGCCCTTATTGGCGCTAATTTAACAAACCCGCATCGGGCAGATACTTTGGCTACTACTACATTATCCACAAAAAGTAAACTTGGCCTGGGCTCAACGACATCAGCCAGTACCACGGACGGAAGCTCGTGGAAAGCCGGAAAGTAATTAGGTCCGCGGTGTAGAGGCTGCTGTCACTGTCAGCTCACTGAGGTCCATACCATTACGCACCCGTCGCTGTCAGCAGTTAGGCCAAGCTCTCTTTCCATTTTTGTTTAATTTGAGCTGAATGAATCGCGCGCCGTATGTCTGCGATGCAATGTGGCCCGTGAGCGCCTCCATTAGCCAGGGTCACCACGCACCACCACGGCACGGTGTCGTAATGACCTCCTGCCCGTTGGCCGTTGCTAAACGCGACCGCTGCGGCCACTCCCATTTCGCGGCATCTGGAGCTATCGGTCACCCTGCGCATGTCACCACGGCGGTCGGCGCCTCGGCGGGGAAAAGGAGGCCAAAAAGCTGCTCGGCAGTTCAGGTTATCCACATATCCCGATCGGCGTTGCCGCCCTCTCCCTCCCCACAGCCACCAACCACCCACAGCGATCTCGGTGCCTGCTTTTGGGGCTTTGTACTCCACTCTACTAGACTACTACTCGCTCCACCAGCCAACAAAGATAAGGATTGGAGTGGATGCGTTCTCATTTACAGTTAAAAATGGCGATGGTTGTGTTTGTTTTGCCCGTGATGGCAAGAGGAGTTTGGACAATGATCTCTGCCAAATCGGTCGGGTTGCCGGCAAGTGCGTCGTGGTAATGCCCATATTCAATTCGTGTGGTTGGTGAGGTCGGTGTACAAGACTTCGGATAGAGACACCGTGTCCATTTGACTTATGTCCGGTGCTGTATATTTCTTCATTTCGCTTCGGAGTCCATCAGCTTGCATCAGCATAGACTTGGTCTTTTTTTTAGTGGTCAGCGTAGACTTCTTTAAGTATTTTTGAAGAAGCCAGCGTAGACTTCTTGAGTGGTAGCAGCATTTACTGTGCCAAAGAAAAAAAAGGTAACAACTAACAAGTGGTTCCTTCAATTTGTCAGTCATCGAGACATCTCTTTCTCCGCGCACGCAACGTTTGGGCCAGCTTTGTTTTACGCACCGGCAGGCTAGGCCAACTCTATGCTGGCTGTCTTTTCTCTGTTAGGCCGAAACAAAGGCCGAACTTATGGGCCTCGCTCCGTTCTTACAATGAGACGGAAACCGTGCTAGCTGCTGCATGCCACCATAGGTGTTGCTCCAGTGGCGCCCGCCATTTTCCATCATCTGATTTGAAGGGAGATGCTAAACAACAACGCAGCCTTTTTTGTTTCTGTCAATCAGCCAATCAGGTCCGTGATTATGTGAAGCTCCGGTTCACAAATGTCGTAATTCGTTTGGAGCATAGGGTGAGCCCGGATCATCCAGTCCACTCCACTCATCCTGAGAACCTTGTTCGGATCTGCATGCATTTGGAGGATTTGGATAGTTATTAGGACCACTGGTCCATCAACCCGTGCTCTAGCACAGGTTAAAATCTTAGGAGTCAATATTTACTCTTAAGTATCATGATGACACAAGAATATTTACTCTTAAGTATCATGATAACATAAGTAATAATTTTAGGCCTACACTATGTCACTTAAGATTAGTGGTAGAGCTTGATGTGAGATCTGCAATGGGGTAGCAGTGCTTGATGATGTTAACATTTAAGCTTTATAGTAATTGTTTACTTTAAAATAATCTTAAAAGAGCAAGAAGATGTAGGCACCTATGGTCTGTACTAACCTCCTCCTTTTTCAAGATGTTTGATTCTTTTATTAACAATTTTTTTATGTAGTAATGGTCACATTATTAATATGGATATGTCAAACATTTAAGTTAATATATATACATCTCTGTGTGTGTGTGTGATTTGCATGATGGTCGCACAACATGCATGTTTACTTTAATTTTTTAATGTATTAATATTTAAAAAATGGACAATGGACAAACATATTTGTGCTTATGGTTATTTAAACATTTTTTGATAAGCTACTAAAATAATAGTAAGGTATAGATAATTTTGATACAGATATAAATATGTTATTTATGTTATCTTTCATAATGGCATATTGTAACATGATTTTATAGAACATAGAGTGCTTAAAATTGAACTACAAATATTTATATATTATTATAATATTTCAGTCAAAATGTGTACACTTATCTTGAATAACATGCTTGATAAGTTATTAAAAAAATAGTTATCCTAATGTAAACATGTTATCTGCTCTATATGGTGGAACATATTAGTATTATGCTTATTTTTAACTTAACAGTTGTAGAAGTATATAATTTAGAAATATATACAACTACTTCATAGATAATCTTTTGTGATAGTTATATTAGTAGTCACTACTACAGAAGTTAACTATAGGGGCGGCTCTAGAGCTTTTGTAGGGGCGGCTGCACCAGCCGCCCTTCCCAGAGTGTTCCTACAGAGGGTGCCTCTGTAGGGACGGTTTCCTGACATCCCCTGCAGTGCCCTCTGTAGGGGCGGCTGGTGTTTTCAGCCGCCCCTACAGTGCCCTCTGTAGGGGTGGCTGATAATATCAACCGCCCCTGTAATGAACTTCTGTAAGGGCGGCTGTATCACCAGCCGGCCCTGCTATGTGTATTTGTATGGGCGGTTCAATCAAGAACCGTCCCTACAGTGGATTTTCTAGCAAAAAAATAATTCAAATTCAAATCTGACCACATATATATAATTCAAATTCGAATCTGACCGCCACAAATATACATATATACATCCACAAACACAAGACCATTATTTAGAACATCATCACAAGTCATAATTCACAAAAGTCCATCATTATTGGTAGTAAAGAAGATAAGAGGGGATGAAAGTGGACTACGATTATTACATCTTTAACTTCAAATGAATTGTGCCGTAGAGGAAACTGATCATGTCCAGCAGGTTCGAGCTGAGGTGGATTCACATGTTGTCCTTGGCCATAGAATGCTTGAAAAGCTTCCTCTCTTGAGTTGATTTTTTTGTAGCAATTACCCTTGGAAGCCATTGACTTGAGCATGTGCTTTGTCCCAGCTAGAGTACACACCAGGTTCCTTCCTATGATGAATAACATACCATGCCATAGCTGTAGAAAAAATAAAGTGTAGTAACAAAAAGTAAAGTGTAGTAACAAAAATACCACCAGGAGGCATGTGTAAGCATCATTGGCAAAGAGGCATGTGCTCAGTTCTATGAAAAACACATCACAGGCAACAGACATGTGCTCAGTTACATGAAAAACATATCATAGACAACAGACATGTGCTCAGTTATATGAAAAATACATCACAGGCAACAGACATGTCCTCAGAAGAATGCAGGTAATATGCTTAGATGAGTTAACAATAAGATGTTCAAATGAATGGCTAGGTCACATGATCAAACTGCCAAGGCAAATACACACACTAGCATCAAGTAGGTTGACCCAAAGAAGAATGCAAGGGTGTAGTGGCATATAGTCACTAACTACAAGCCACAGTTAGCCATAGTTAGTAGAGGGTAGCATGTTAACTGCACAAAAGAATGTAGGAACATGTCAACTGCACAGAGATGGGTAAACCGACTGCACAACCAAGCCCAACAGGAGTGAGTTATGCATAAAAGAAGCCACTAGAGAAGACCAGATGCATCCACTAGGAGAGAGCAGCCACTGCACCAAACCATGCATACAAAATACCACCAGGAGAGGGCAGGCACTGCACAAAAGATGGATCAACCAACGGACCAGTAAGCAGCTCAATTGTAATAGTGCTTAGCCAAGAAGGTTCTTGGCCACAGCACACGATGATCTACATTCATGTTCACAAAAGCAGTACCCTAGGGCTTGTTGTCAAGAAGGTGGCCTCATCAGCAAATCCAAGCATGAACATCACAGCCCCATACAGCTCTGGGTGGGAATCCTCAATCTTGGTTGAACAAATAACATCACAGCCCCAGCAGGCAAACCAGCCCCAACAACAGCAAACCTAGTAGGAGCACCAATCCCAGGGAACACAAGCTCATCAGGTGCAAGCATGTCAACATTCATCTCCTCAGCCATCCCCTAGTTTAGTTGGCACACCCCACTTAGATTGTAATAAGATCAAATAAACATCATTGCACATGTCTCTAACCTCAAGTAAATTAAGAGAGTAACAAATAAACATCATAGTACATGCCTGCAGCCTCAGGTAAATTAAGACAGTAGCAAATAAACATCATAGCACATGCCTGCAGTCTCAGGTAAATTAAGCCAATAACACATAAACATCATTGCACATGCCTCCAGCCTCAGTTAAAGTATCACATAAACAAATAATCATCATTGCTCATGTCCAAAGCCTCAGGTCAAATGTAGTATCACAAAAAATCATCATTGCATTTGTCCAATGCCTCAGTTCAAGTGTAGTATCATAAAAAATCATCATAGCATAAGTCCAAAGCCTCAAGTCAAGTGTAGCATAAAAAATTAATCATCATTGCACATTGTTCAATGCCTCAATTCACATGAAAAACATAGTTCAACATTAGTGGAACAGTAGCAGTTGCTTTCACATGAAAATCATCATAGCGTAAGTCCAATGCCTCAGTGTTATACATTTGTAGGTTTTATGTAGTTATCCATTGTAGTTGATTACCTGGTGCAACCCTTAACCCATCCTCCCTCTCTAGTGCATCAGCAAGGAAGGTAGCATTTGTGAGCAAGTTCCTTTCTCTAAGCAGTTGGCACAGCTTAAAAAAAGGTGCTCTTCTCATCCGAAGCATGTTGACACACTCTATATCATTGCAGTTGTAAATTAAATCCAAGTTTTTTTTGCCTTTCCTCATCCATGATTCTCAAAGGACCGTAAGTGATACGAGGCCTTGAATCATGTTGCATTCTAAGCCTACTAAACAAGAGTGCATACATAGCAGTGATAAGAGCAGCGGCCTAAGCAATCAACAGTCGTCACTGGTCCTCCAAAGCCATCTACCAAAGCAACACTGGTGCAATGAGCACAACAACACAACAAAGCTATGAAAATAAGGGTGTGTTTTATTTCCTGGACAAGGTAAACAACAACCAATGCTTACTGTTCAAATTTTAGTACTATATGAAAGACATCATTGACATTGAACAAGTGCTCAGATTAACTGAAAACAAACATCCAAGGCATAGACAAAAATCTTTGGCATTGGACAGTGCTCAGATTTATTGAAAGAAATCATGAAAAGCATGGACAATGGACAAATTATCATTGGCATTGGACAAATGCTCAGAGCAAAAATAGCAACATCATCGACTTGGACATGAGCTCAGAAATATATTTCATTCACAGATCTAGACAGCACCGACATCATCCATCAAGTATTATTGCAATAATCAGAATAGGGAGGAGGGGAGGGTTCAAAAGAGGAGGATTGCTTATACCGAACAGATGTGGTGATAACACCACAATCAAAAGTAGATGAACAAACAAGGGATGACAGATCTGTTGTGCCTGCATCAAGTATGAGACGAAATAATTAGGGATCGACCTATTCCCCAAAAACCTAAGGTTACAAGATGAACCAAATAGAGGGAGGGGCGATGAGGAGAACCAGATTCACTTGCTTGTTTAAGAACTCAGATCCATAGCGCCTGGAAAACAACCATAGAGGGAGGGGATTAGGCCGGCTTGAATCAATGACAAACACCGGAAAAAAGGAAAAAAGATGAACAGAGGGGATGAGCACCTGCTGCCGGAGCTGAGCGAATGGTGAGCAACTGAGAAGGGAGACAACGGGGATGGGGATATATACGTGGTGAATGGCGCGAAACGGAGCGGTAACCCTAGAGAGATGGCGTCGAGGTCGGAGAGGATGGTGAGGATGGGGCGGGGGCAGCCGCACGATGAACCCTAGTCGCGCGCCGGGGGAGTAGACGGACGGGCCTCGCCGAGGAGTGCTCCCAAACCCTAGCCGGCCTGACAAGGACGGAGGTCGAGGTCGAGGTCCGAGACGGGGCAGTCGGCCGCGAGCGAGCGCTCCCAAACCCTAGCCACCGTCGCGACCTGGGGAACGGCGGTTGGGGTCAGGGAGACGGTGGAGGAGGCGGTGGAACGGCGGTGGATGAACCTAGCATTGACGAGCTGCGCGCGTAGGATGTGGGAGAGGGGGGGGCCGCCTCGTAGCGAGGGAGGGCTACGGAGGAGGAGGATGGTGGCCGCCGTCGTCGCGCCAGCCGCCGGCGTGGACGCTCATGCCCGCCATGGCCCCTGCCCGCGTCGGAGAGGGAGAGCGAGAGAGAGAGCGAACACGAGAGAGAGGAGGGGAAGAGAAGCTTCGTGACGGAGAAGACGAAGCTAAGTATATATTTGTTTGGGTGGATTCCGACGAGAAGCGAGAGAAGCAAGAAAGAAGCTGAGCAAAAGCCGGATAAGGTAAGGCGAAGCCGGAGAATCAGCTTCCGATAGAATCCGATTCAAGAGATCTATGTCGTCGGTTGTGGAGATCGAACGGTCGAAATAATTTGGGGAAAAAATTTAAATTTTAAAAAAATAAAATCAAAACTACTAAAATAATTTTGAGACACCAAATGATCTCAAATGAAAATTTGATAAACATTAAAGTTGTAGAGGTCATGAAGATCAACAATTTTTATTTTGGTAATCTTATCATTTGACAAAATTTGAACCTTTTAAATTTAAAATTTTAAAAAATGACAAGTTCGAAACAAAATTTAAGACCCAAAATGATTTCAACATAAAAAGTGATGAATACCAAAGTTGTTCAACTCATTAATATCTATAACTTTTATTTTAGCCATCTTATCATTTGACAAAATTTGAACATTTCAAATTAGAAATTTTGAAAAACGACAAGTTCGAATCAAAATTTGAGACCCAAATTGATTTCAACATAAAAAACGATGAATACCAAAGTTGTTCAACTCATAAATATCTACAACTTTTATTTTGGTCATTTCTTCATTTGACAAATTTTTAGCACACATTATTTACTAATCTTACACATGTCTTATATAGTTTATAAAACCTTATGAGAGATGTGTTACATTTATGAACAATGTCGTTACCACTTTGTCATATGAAGAAATGACCAATACAAAACTTGTAGATTTTGATGAGTTATTCAACTTTGGTATTTATCACTTTTTCAGCTGAAATAATTTGGGGAACCAAAATCTTATCTGAAGTTGTATTTTTTTTTAAATTCAAAATTCAAATTACTCAAACTTTTCATATGTATATATTGACAAAACCAACAAAATAAATTGATATAGAATGATTTTAGAAAATTTTAAGAAAAAATCATCAGATTTGGAGTTAGTATGAGAAAGAAAAACTAGTTACAAAATTGACCAATAGATTAAATAAAGAAATCACACTGTTCACTATGATCATGTAAGAATCATCTGGAACAGTGTAATTTCTTTTTTTAATCTGTGTAAACTTTATAACTAGTTGTTCTCCCTCATACTAACTTTAAATGTGATGGTTTTTTTTTCTAAAAATTTCTAAAATCATGCTTCAGCATTTAAGTTTGATCAAACTTGGATGTGACAATGTTTTACACATTTTAAAATTTGAAATTTAAAATTTGACAAGTTCAAGCCAAATTTTCAAATCCTAAATGATTTCATATGTAAAAGTGATGAATACAAAAGTTGTTCAACTCATCAACATCTACAACTTTTATTTTGGTCATCTTGTCATTTGACAAAATTTGAACCTTTCAAATTTGAAATTTTAAAAAATGACAAGTTCGAACCAAAATTTGAGACCCAAAATGATTTCAACATAAAAAATGATGAATACCAAAGTTTTTCAACTCATTAATATCTACAACTTTTATTTTAGTCATTTTGCCATTTGACAAAATTTAAATCTTTTAAATTGGAAATTTTGAAAAACAACAAGTTCGAACCAAAATTTGAGACCCAAATTGATTTCAACATAAAAAGCGAATACCAAAGTTGTTCAACTCATGAATATCTACAACTTTTATTTTTGCCATTTTTTTATTTAATAAATTCTTAGCACGCATTGTTCACTAATCTTACATATGTCTCATATAGTTTATAAAATCTTATGAGAGACGTGTCACATTTATGAATAATGTCGTTATCACTTTATCATATGAAGAAATGACCAATACAAAAGTTGTAGATCTTAATGAGTTATTCAATTTTGGTATTTATCACGTTTTCAGCTAAAATCATTTGGGGAACAAAATCTTGTCTGAAGTTGCATTTTTTTGAAATTCAAAATTTAAATTGCTCAAACTTTCCATATGTATATATTGACAAAACCAACAAAATAAATTGATAGAGAATGATTTTAGAAAATTTTAGGAAAAAAATCATCAGATTTGGAGTTAGTATAAGGAAGAAAAACTAGTTACAAAGTTGACCCACAGATTAAAAAAAGAAATCATACTGTTCACTATGATCATGTAAGGATCATCTAGAACAGTGTGATTTCTCTTTTTAATCTGTGGGTAAACTTTGTAATTAGTTATTCTTCCTCATACTAACTCTAAATGTGATGGTTTTTTTTGAAAATTTTCTAAAATCATGCTTCAGCATTTAAGTTTGATCAAATTTGGATGTGACAATGTTTTACACATTTTAAAATTTGAAATTTAACAAGTTCAAACCAAATTTTCAAACCCTAAATGATTTCATATGTAAAAGTGATGAATACAAAAGTTGTTCAACTCATCAAGATCTACAACTTTTATTTTGGTTATCTTATCATTTGACTAAATTTGAACCTTTCAAATTTTGAAATTTGAAAAAAGACAAGTGGGCACTGCAGGGGTGGCTGGTGATTGAGCCGCTCCTACAGATCAGCCCCAACTGTAGGGGCGGCTTAGGTTACCAGCCGCCCCTACGGTGCCATCTGTAGGGGCGGCTAGGGCCCGAAGACGTCCACTGTAGGGGCGCCCCCAACCCCAGCCGCCCCTACAGTAAAAATGCCTCTGTTCCTGGTGTAAGAATCTGACGAAGTGAGTTATACATTGCATGAGGTGTTTATTTTAATTTCATTGTATGTATGCTTCATTAACTAAATAATTATTAAGTAGGCATAATAGTAGACTGTATGTTTACACGGAAGTTGCCTTCCAAAATGGCTCAAACTGACTGAATGGCACACGCATGGATCTTCTTTATTGGTTTTGATCATCAGGTATGTTATTAATAGATTAACGAACCATGAACGTGATGGGTCCTGCGTGTGTTGTTTGTTGGTTTTGACATTGCCTCTAATACTTTATTAATAGATCCATAACGTGGGTCCTGCGGATATGATATTTTATATTAATAACAATGCATTAACTAAGTGAACCTGATTGGTAGGCTAATCTAATATTTTATATTAACCATCTATGAACGAACATTTGTAAGGCGGATCAATTTTTTTTTTTGTGTACGACAAAATATTCATTTTTTCCTTATAACAAAAGTAAGTTTATTGATAGATCCATACACGTGTTAGGTCCCAATATTTTACATTAATATTAATACATTAACCAAAAGTGAACGTGATTGTCGGATATCTATATCCGGGTATCCAAGACAAATGATTAATGAGCGTCACGTCGGCTCATCCGATGGTTAAGGACGTAACTGCGGCCTCGTCCGACCCTCAGGGGCCGGGCCATGCCTCGTCCAAGCAAGATTTCCGCCTCGTCCGACCCCAAGGCGTGGGCTCCGACTCCGAGGACGAGGTTTCCGTCTCGTCCGACCCCAAGGCGTGGGCTCCGACTCGTCGAGTCCCACGGGGAGAGCTCCGCCTCATCCAACCCCTGAGGGTCGGATTCCGTCTCGCCCGGCCCCTGAGGCGAAATTTCTGCCGCGCCCGTCCCCTTGGGGTCGAATTTGCTACCGGACAAAAGCAGTGGCCCCAGGGTGGGACCCGAACCATTTCAACCACTACGGCATGGAGGCACATGCCTGAGAGCACGTCTCAGGCGTATCCTGATGTGACTGGCGGTTGCATCGGGCCATGCTGGGAGACTCACATCGCCCATCGCGTCAACAGGCTAGCACTATGCTGCCAACTCCCTGCCTGTCCACCATCCAACGTTAGTCAACCGGCGTCAGTTAATTGGCACTGTACCGCCAGCGCCCCGTATCGACGTCGTGGCTTTCAACACGGACAAACTCGTCGTCGAGGTTGCGTTGGAGTGGCCTTCCTTGCGAGTCAAGCTAAGCCTCGGCCATCGCAAGGGCGACCTCGTTTGCTCGGCGCTGCGCTCGGTTGACGTTCCTGTAGACATGAGCGGCGCGGTCCTCCTCGGTTTCCCCTTCTCGCGCGGGGATGTCGACGCTGACATTGAAGATCGCGCCCCACGGAAAGGTGGGAGAGGAAGTAGTTCGGTGGTGGTTTCGACGACGGTCTCCGTAGAGTTCTGGGACTCAGAGTCCGGATTCTCCTCCAGGATGGTTTGGAGGGATGCTCCGAGACATCGGTCGACGTGTAGCATGTTGACAGCCGGCAGAGGCTGGTTGGCGATCTGGTCGGCAAGAGGATGGACATCTCCAACCTGGTCGGTGAATTTGCCCCTTAGGGCATCTTGGTAGGTGGCGGCGATGTTGCTGAGTCCAAAGGATAGGGCAGTAACCCCTGGAGTTTCCCGATCAGCCTCCGATAGGTCTAGATCGGAGGGTGGTCGGCGCTGAACGAGAGTGTTCAGAGCCGATTCGACAATGGAGAGGCAATCGGCGAGCTTCTAACCAACCTGGTCGATGGATACGATCAGATCGTCGTTGTTGATCTGCCTCCTCTGGTAGCGAGTAAGCGGGCGGCGAATTGTCGATGAAGGTGACCTCGGAGGCGGTTCTGAGATTGGGTCTATAGACGCAGGTGTTGGGGTGATCGGCGTAGAATCGATCTGCACCAGCTCGATGAGCTCTCCGACTCCGTCAGTGTTGATGATCCACGAGATCGATCCGACCATGAAGATCTGGTCAGGCTGCGGGAGGAACGAAGAGCCTGTGGAACGTACCATCTTGGTCGATATAGTAACAACACGCACACCCGTACCTTGCGCGCCAACTGTCGACATAATATCATCGGCAGTCCTCCGAGGGGTATCCCACGAAGGTAGATTGATCGGTAGAGAGGCGTGTAATCAAGAACAAGAAGGCAACAGAGACACACGAGTTAGACAGGTTCAGGCCGTCAGTATGACGTAATACCTTACTCCTGTGTTCTATTGGATTGTATTGGCTATCGTATGATATTGCGTGAGTTTGGAGGGGTCCCTGCCCGTCTTATATAGTTTAGGAGGCAGAGTTATAAGTCGGTTAGATCTGAGAGATAACCAGAAAGTAATAACAGATTACAGGAATCATGGGATCATACGTATCATAACAGATCTCGTATTATCTTTAGGATATCTTCCCGGTGTCTTGCGAGAGACGCCGAGCGGCGTCGTGCCCCGCAAGGCTTTATCTTGTGGGTTGGGCCGCCCCTGGTGGCACAACTCATGTGATTTGTCATGGGTATCCATGGTTGTACCCCCACATGGAACCTCCGTTGCTGCCTCTAATTAATTACAGTAAGCATCTATTTGAGATCCTTCTCGGTTGTTCTGGGTTATCCAGTTCGGATCATCCGTTAGTTTCAGATTCAGACCATCCAGGTTTCCCAAGCTCTTTTCTTCGTCTTCCTCTAGTTCCTTTCTTGTTTGCTTCCGCATTGTTCCTGTGATCCTATCCGAGTATATATCCGATCTGTTGGCAAACACGAAGAGGCAATCGGGTTAATTAGGATTTAGGCCAAGTTTCTCTTGTCGGGTGAGGAGATTATTATAAGGCTCTCATTCACCCTCTCTAGTTCTCCTGGTCCCTGGCGTTGGCAACTGATGTATGAAATGTGTGGATTTGAAATGGTGATATGTAGGATGTAGCAACTTTAAAAAGAAAAAAAAAACGGTGATAGCATGTTTGGAGAAAAAATATCTATCTTTTGTTCATGACTTGAACGGAAAAAAAACCTTATTGTATACGAACAGGACTACAAAAGTAGCTTCCCAAATGACTCTACACTAGTATTTTACAGTACACAGCTGCAACATAGGTATATCGTTGGAGTACAAAGGTGGAGTGTATGCCTACAGTAGGTCCTAGTCTTCTCGCTCCGTTTGCATCAGTGGAGGCAGCGGTGGCCTCATGGGGTGGTACGTGGCCGACCTCTCCATGGCGGCGGCTTCGACCATCCCCGGTCCCAGCGGGCTCGCCACCCCGCCGCCGCCGCGCGCCGCGTCGTCAAGCATGGGCGGGCACGACATGCTCCGTGTGTGCGTCGTGGTGGACGCCTCGCGCGGGAGCGGCACAAGCACGGGGCGCCCCTCCCCGTTGCGCGCGCCCAGGACGGCCACGAATCGGTCGTCGTCCACGTCGTAGAAGTTGGCGGTCCGCACCTCCTGCGCCAGCGCGCAGGTCCAGCAGAAGAGCCACTTGGCGCAGTCGCCCACGGCCGCGCTGCCGCACCACCACCAGGCGGAGCGCCCCCCCCGGGAGCTTGTAGCGCTTCCGCATCTGGGACCGCCAGAACCCGCCGTACAGGAAGCCGCAGAAGCCCAGGAGCACGCCCACGGCCACCACCGTGTCGCGGATCTCATCGTCGTGGATGTTCAGCGCCGTCACGCTGAAGATGAGGAACGGCGCCACGCACAGCAGGATGAAGGTGAAGGCGTGCACGTACATGTTGCCGAACCCGAGGCGCTCCATGTTCCAGCCGAACACGCAGAAGGTGCACGTCGCCGACAGCGCGCACACCGTGCCGTCGTCGCAGCAGTCGAACAGCCCGCCGCTCCACTCCGGGCTGCTCACCACCACGCGACGGTTGTAGATCTTGATCTCTACGTCGTCGTTCTCGGTACGGCTGTTGTGGTCCTGCGCCGCAGCAGCAGCTTCGGCTGTGTCGGGCTCCTTCCGTCCAAGCGGGCTGTATGCGGTGTAGAGGCCGGCGACGACGGGGCACCCCGTGCCGAGGCCGTAGCCGATGTTGAGCGCCCAGTCCGGGCGGTCCTTGCGCGTGTAGCTCCAGAAGAGGGCACAGCAGTAGTACTGGGCGAAGCAGGTGACGTGCAGCAAGACCACCACGACGAGCATGTGCGCTCGGTCGTGCGGGCGCGCGGCGCCGTCCTTGCAGTACACCTTCCTGATCTCCTCGCGGTCGCCGTCGGGGCGCCACCGGAGGAGCAGCACCAGGTGGTGGAAGATCTTGGGGTGCTGGTACAGGCACATGATGGTGAAGAGCGCGTTGAGGATCTGGTTGATCACCTCCGTCCACTTCTTGCGCCGCTCGTCGTCGGGGATGGCGTCGTCGAGCATGCCCGTCATGAGCATGAAGAGCAGCAGCAGCCCGGCGGCCACGAACGCCAGCCAGATGATCATCGCAAAGTTCTCGGGCTTCCTGCACCAGCTCACCGCGTAGGTCCACAGCTTGCCCCACTTTATCTTCCGCACGAACGGCACGCGGAACTGCCTCCGCGGGCAGCGCCGCCCGCCGCTGTCGCCGTCGTCGTCTGAGTCTGCCGACTCCTGGTTGTGGCTACTCCTCCGGCGGAGGCGGCCTACGAAGGTGGAGCGGAGGAACCAGTCCTTGGATGGGTGGGCGCGAAGGAAGTCCAGGAACCGCCGCTTGCGCCGGCTCTTGCCGAGCGCGCCCTGTTCCACTGATGGGATGTAGATGTCGATGGGGATGAAGTCGATCAGCCTCATTGTCCCCGACGGCGTGCCAGGCTCGCCGTCGCCGGCGACCTCGACGATCTCATGCCCGTCGAAGCTGCCAATCGTGTCCGTAGGCATGTCTGCCGAACTCCTCTGCCAGACAGTAGCAGTGCTGCCTCGAAATTTCAGAACATGGCGTCGTATGCGCTATCTGCAACTGCAAAGAGTCATTCAGAATTTCAGATACAAATGAGATGTTAAATCTGAATGATAATAAACTACAAAAAGTTTTCAACAGTCACACAGCAGCACAACCGAAATGACCAAGTCACCGACTTCGACCTTGACTGACTGTTTGTTTGATTTTTTGAATGCTGTAACAAGGATTCAGCAGGGTCAAACATGGTTGGCCTACCTCTTCTTTTTTTTTTACTCACTACCTTGTAGTCGTAGCTACAGTGTATGTATCTATGGTCCGACCCGTGTACAGTTCTGCTTCAGACATGTAGCGCTGCATATTTTGATCTGTAAAAAACTTCATGGATGGAATGCAACATGCAAAGGATATAGCCGTGGCATGGCCCTGGAAGGAAGGAATGTACTGCAATTTCATTTACTGAGATAGTATAGAGTAGGATGCAGTTCGGTAAACCGAATTTACTGTACAATTTTCAATGCCGGCTTGGACCACGGCGCATCGTGGCACACAGCCCAGGGTGCAACAGCAGCTGATGCATCAAGATTCAGGAAGCGTCCACGGCTCCGGCCGGGGGCCTGTTTGCTTCGTATACTGGGATTCCTGCCTGGCGCAGGCGGCTGAGGAGGCGTTTGGTTCGTTTCCCTTCCAAACTGGCTCGCACGAAGCAAGTCAGGCCATGGTTGGCCAGGCCCGACGCATGCACGCGAGCGTGATTGGTTAGTCGGTTTTATCCGGCCAGGCTACGCAGAGTGGTTGGTCCGCTTCCTTCCTGCCTCGTGCATGCGTCCTCTCACGCGCACTGGGCATGTTTGGTTAGAAGGCAGGGAACTTGTCCGGTAAAAAGTGATGCTTGAAAGTTGTCTGAAAAGTTGATGATTTTTGTTTGGCGAGGTAATTTCGAAGAAAAGCTGTTTGGTTGGAGGCATGTGCTTGAGAATGTTAATAAGAGGAGATATTCATAATATCAGTGTGTTAACTGATGTTTGTGATATATAATTAGCATATAACTTTTGCAGTTTTACTAAAAAATATATTTGTATAAATATTTTAATTAGTTAAATAAATATATAATTATTTATAAAAAATCTAAAAACGTTATTTTTAATTAGATTTATTTTAGATTATTAAGCTAATAAAATAGAAATAAATATGTACTCATATTAAATTAATCCATAATGGTACACGTTTGCCTTAATAAAATAGCTAATGTACTTTTGCCTTAATTATAAGTAGCTAATGCACGGTAGTTAAATAGCTAAAGCAATCAACAGCCCATTCACTTGATCGTATTTGGTTTATAAGCTAACTAGCAGTAATTTTCTCTCACACTAAACCAACCAATAATACTTTCAGCCATGACTTATAAGCCAAACCAGCCCAAACGAACAGGACAAAATCAGTCACAAGAGTAGTACTGTTCAAGCAAAGAAGCGGCAGGAGCCAGGCGACCGTTTTTCTACGCCTGGAGATGCCTAGGGCAGGCAACCCACCAGGTCTACAACCAAACAAGGTGCAGTTCCGGGCAAGTTACAGGCGAGGCATTTTCCTTGCAGGGTTCAATCAAACATGCCCATTGTGCCCGCGCCAGCCAGGCCCGGATTTTCGGGAGCCAGGCTCCGGGTGGCTCGTTGCATGCCAAGGGCCAGGCCCAGATCCCCACCCAGGCTTCCAAACGCTGGGAAACTGCATCCGAGAGCTAAGCCTGGGCATATATACGGAACCAAACAGGCGCTGAAGCTCCCGCAGGGCTGGATGAAGCTGCCTGGCTGAGCTGCCCAGGCCACGTTCCCAACCAAACAGCCATCCCTGGCCCTTCCCTAGGTGCGATGGCTAAGCCGCGTCACTTGCAGCAAAGCTACCTTTATGTCAATTTTTTTTATTTCTCACTCTTTTCGGTTATATATATGACGACGCGAAAGCAGCTTTGGTCTGCCACAAAAGAAGGCATAAGGTTTAACGATTTGGTTGCTGTCAATCTGTCATCCATGTCACGTAGCTAATGTCACCATGCGAACGGATCTCACAGCTAGCGTGGGCGGCCGAATGAATCTACTAGGCGGCCTAGCGCTTTTGTTTGGCAAGCAATGGGGCATCACTATCTCGCTAGAGGTACCGTGGCGAGCGAACATTCTGTGGAATCGCTTTAACTAAAAAAACGCGGGTGG